>NC_136276.1:27127290-27399790 GCF_964198595.1 Lampetra fluviatilis | reverse complement strand
CGTCGAAATAAAGATTCCGATTCTGACACGGCAATGGAAATTCCACATTGCTATCGCGAGTGCCGGTTTATCCGTAGGACAATAACTTATTTGATCTATAAAAAAACTAAATTTACGAATGCATTCACCAAACATCCCAATGCAGGATCCTTCCATAAAAGGAGTTTTAAACTCCAATGAAGCTTATTGTTATAATTTAAGGAGATTTCATGAAACCTTCATGTTATCATCATAAATTCACCATGAGTTTAACATCATCACTTATTCAGCTCTCATTATTTTTATTTTCATGCATTACAATAATCGTCATTATCCTTATCAGGAGCTCAACCGGAATTGCAAAGGACAATGCAGAAGAACTTCAAACCAGGTATAGCCGAGGAGAGATGACCTCCCAAGGGAACTGCTGAGGGAGGGTGACGTTTGTATGAAGAGTGCTTTATTTAACATCGTTACAATCGTCGGGTCCACAGGATGCGTTCCGTAGGATTGGAAGGATGCCCTGGTGATTCCTATTTTTAAAAAGGGGGACCGCACTGATTGCAACAACTACCGCGGTATCTCCCTCCTGAGTGTGCTGGAAAAGGTCCTGACAAGAATGCTTTAACGTCGCCTCGCCAGACATGCCAAGGAGAAGCTTGTGGTTTCAGACCCGGGCGGTCCTGCACAGATACCATTTTCTCTGCCCTTATGCTACAGCAGAGGTGTAGAGAATTTAAACAGGACATATATTTCTGCGATATTGACTTGGTCAAGGCCAATTATACAAAACATAGGCTAGGGCTTTAGGTTATTCATTGTCCTTTTGGAGTCCCAGGCCGTTTGCTCACACTCATTCAGGACCTTCATAATGGCGGGCAGGCCCAGATAAGGTTGCATGGTCGAGTCTCGAAGCCATTTCCTGTTCACCTTGGGATGCGACAGGGATGTCCTCTGGCCCCAACACTATTTTGCATCGTCTTTGACCATGTAGTTCGAGAAGCTTTGCATGGACGTACCGATGGAATTGCCATATGGAACAGATACAATAGGAGGCTGATCAATGCCCGCGTGTGGTCAAGGGTTGACTCTTGTTGATCAACCATATCATGTATGCGGATGATCTGGTGATTCTTACCCACTCCGAGAATGAGTTGGAGATGCTACTGCTAAACCTGGAGCATGCCCCATAAAAACAAAGCACCTCCCTGGGTATTATATGTCATTAAGCGCTCCCTTCCCTCAACTCCCTATGAGTGATGAGGCAGTTGTGGAGAGAGTGGAGAAGTTTCCATATTTGGGCAGTGTCCTTATGACCGGCTTCGGTTTGGCAGCCGAGGTCTCACTCCGAATCAGTCGAGTGTCATTATCTTTTCATCAGCTGCGTAACGCGGTGTGGAAGCTACCTGGCATATCGCTCCACACAAAGCACCGGATCTTCTCAGCCACAGTTATGTCCTCTCTTATCTATACTTAGAGCCCTCTAAAGAAACATCTGCGCCGGTTTTAAACATTGAGACCAGCCTGCTTACGGTCCATCCTTGGTTTAACCGGTTTGGATTGTGTGAGGAGTTCACAGATTCTTGGAAGATCTGGACACAGTCCCATCAGTGAGCTCCTCTGGCAAGCGAAGGTGCATTGGATCGGTCATGTAGCCCGCATGCCCAGGCACCGTATGCCCAAGCAGCTTCTGTTCGACTGGATAGACTGGGTCAAACGGGCATGGCACGGGCTAGAGAAGAGATGGAGTGATGTCGTATAAAAGGATGTGGAGTTGATTTGACTTGCCGATGACCGGTACCAGCAGTGTCAAGATCGGCCTCTGTGAAGGAGGCTCGTGAAGGACGCTGCTGGCGAGTTGGAGGCAGTCACCCTTCAGCAACAACGGAGGGCGGAGGAGCGACGCTCACAACAACGAGCCGAGCACCGGGTGTCTAAATAGCAGAGAGATGGCACAGTTGGGAGCACAGTCGGTGCATCTGCCAGCCATCTCAGTCAGTCAACCCACGGCACCTTCGACACTTCATGTGTCCTCAAACTGCACCTAGCCTGGCACAAGCGCCGTGGTGTCGTCACCGCCACTTCGTGGCGAACGGCGGTGGCGGTTGTTGTTGTTGTTGATGAGGTGGGGGGCGAATAGCAAGAGGCGGAGTGATGCGGGTGATGGGTGCGGGTGATGTGATGGGAGTGGTGTGGGTAATGTGACAGGAGTGGTGTGGGTGATGTGATGATGGGAGTGGTGCAGGTGATGTTATGATAATGGTGCTGGTGATGTGATGATGGGAGTGGTGCGGGTGATGTGATGTGATGGGGGTGGGTGATGTGATGGGGGTGGGTGATGTGATGGGGGTGGTGCGGGTGCTGTTATGATAACGGTGCGGGTGATGTGATGATGGGTGGTGGTGCGGGTGATGTTACGTGGATGGATGCGGGGCTAATGTGACGTTGGCGGGCGCTGGTGATGTTATGGGAATGGCGTGGGTAATGTGACAGGAGTGGTGCGAGTGATGTGACAGGAGTGGTTGATGTTATGGGAATGGTGCGGGTGATGTGATGCGTGGGGGGGGGTGGGGGTGTTGTGGGTGATGTGCAGGCATGGGCTGGGAATCTGGGTTGGGAGCGGATTTCCTCCCGCGTGGTGACCCGCGGGGTTCGCTACGGGGCCAGGAGCACAATGGGTGCGCGACTCGGGCTGGCGTCTCGCAGTCTACGCGGGCCCCCATCCCTCCTCCGTGTCCCCTCTCACCCTACCCCCCACCACCACCACCGCCGTCGCGACCTCTCTCTCTCTCCACCCATTCATTATCCCGATCGTCGTTAGTGACGAGAGGTTTTGTTGTTTCATCACCACTATTGTGTTGAACGCAGCGGGCCACGGGTCCAAAACGGCAAGCGGTCGGCAACAAACGGCACCTTTTTTGTTCAAGGTGCGTCCGATACAGAGTTTATAGGTTTGTTGAATTGAACTAGGTGGGAATCAGAACTGGGGGGATGGGGGGAGGAGAGGATGGGAGGGAATTCCAAGTAGTGCAATGCAAAGGGAGAAACGCCGCTCCGCATGCTTTGATCTGCGGCGCCGCTGTGGTTGATCACAGTACGGGGGTGAGATGACCAGTCGGTATGGTGTAGCAAGGGGAACGGTGACCGTGGTAGTGGCGACAGATGAGTGATAAGACGGCGACTGAGTGAGTTACTGGAGTGGGTTAGTGAGTGCCCGCTCATTAATCAACTGAACCGCTTTAATTGCAAATGGACATGTCTCAATGAAGACGTAGCCGCTGGAGATAAATGATCAGCCTGCATGTTATTTGTTCTTTCGGTAAAGTCACGTAGAAGGGAAATTATAAAATAATAAAAAGAAAACAATCAAATTCTCACGACGTTTCGATTGCAACACAAGCGATCATCATCAGAAAACCACAGCAAGAAAATTTGAATTTTATTTTATTTTTTATAATAATTGTTTTTTTACCCTTTTATCTGGCAACAGAACTGACACCTTTTACTGCAGGTATTGTGGTCAATGCAAACATGACTCCTTGTAAAAAAGGTGTCAGTTTTGTTGGCAGATAAAAGGGTAAAAAAACTATTATCATATTTTGCTCCTGGCAAAGGAGGTTCCAATGGTGTTTTATTTTTTATTATTTTAGTATTTCCCTACTACGTGACTTTACCGAAAGAACCAAGAATATGAATCCCTGCAGTCACGAAAGCTTTAAATCGAAAGAGATCAGCCTGCACTTCAATGTCCGTCAGTCTTATGAACAGGGCGCTGCGAACATCTGCTGTTCCACATGGTTGGTGAGAGGTGTTGGCTCAGGGCTGTAACGATTTAACAACAACAACTATGACGAAAATAATCTATCGTGACTATGGGAAAGCAACTATGTGCAGAACAATTAGAATACTGTCTAGTAAATTGTAATCTTATGTAATGTTAAAATGATCTACTGTGTTCTATATAATCTGGCTTTGACAGCTGTCTGCCCTAGGTGTACATTTTCTAATTAACCACGTTTTATTATAATGTCCAGCATTTTATCGTCAACATTTAGTGACGGCTTCTAAAACATCCTTTTTAAAAAGACACGTTGGATGCTTACAGACTTTGCATAACATTACATTATCTCTCAAATCCTAACGCAGTTGCCACCAAACTGCGGAACAATTTAAATAATTACGTGCAGATTGCGTTTTAATTGCATAATTGCGCCCTATGCATGGGGAAGATAAACACGCTCACGGGACGGATTGAGGAGACAACAGAGCTTTAAATATTTACAAGAACTTCACAAACAGAGCCGCACCCTCTCCCAGGGGGACGAGGCATATAAACAGACGACAACTCGCAGCTCTCAATCAAATGAGGCACATTGGAAACGGCCTCTTAACCCTCCTAATTGAGCCTCGATTTGTACAAGATAATTCCGTGCTTTGCACTGGTGGCATTCCATCGCTGCCGAACAGTCATCCCCTCATCAACATCACGAGTGTGTTTTGCCAGAGGCGGATCTAGAAACTTCACAAGGTGGTCCTGAAAATCCAAGCGTTTTAAGTAGGGCCCTATGTTAATAATAATAAAAAATATATATGTATAATTTATCTGGTAAATATCAAGAAAATACCAATTTTGGAGTCTCGAGTGGGGGGCGATTGTCCTCATCACCCTCCACGACCGCCCCAACCCTCCTTGGATAAGAACCCTACCATAGCAATGTGATATTTTCACTTCTGTCATATGGTGGGGAGTTCATCAGCAACATTTATAAAGAGGCCATGTCAAAGTTGGTGAGTGAGCCAGTCGTCGACTCCAGGAGTAACCCGGTCAATATTCAAAATGCTTGCAGCGAATGATGAAAGTGGGCAGCGACACAATGATGTGATCCGTGGGGGCAAGGTCACAGCCTCCACGTGGTGGCCCTGTTACGTGTCATTTGTTTGCGATTCGCACGACTCGTCAACAGAAAATGTGTCGTCAAAGGTCGCTGGATGCCGAATCATCGATTGTTCAATGCGGTGACACAGCAACATTTAACATACTCTTTGTTTCTTTCGGTAAAGTCACGTTGGTAGAAAAATAAAACAAAAAATAATATATCACGACGTTTCGATCGCAACACAAGTGGTCGTCCTCAGGCGGAAAAAATAATCCAGCAGTGGATTATTTTTTTCTGCAGTAACGAAAGCTTCAAATCAACATTTAACATCTCGGTGGACAGATGTTAACTACCTCGCCTGGTATGCAGGAGATTTCGATCCCGATCCTGACGCCTGTATATTTGGAGTTTGCATGTTCCCCCGTGGTCGCGTGGATTTTTCTCCGGGTCCTCCAGTTTTTTCTTCCACATTTAGAAACATGCATTTAGACTATTTGGTTGCGATAAATTTCCACATGATAAGCCACTACATTGAGCTATCATTTGTGACCAGGTCGCTTCTGAAAAAGAGCTATATAGCTCAGTGAGCCTTACCTGGTAAAATAGAAATCATTTATAGTTCAAATAATTTTTCACATTTTCACTAAGGGCATTATATACCGATGGACAATATCCCTGTTCCATGATGTGAAGATTGACAAAACATAAAGTTCTAGTCTGCTAGATATTGACCACATGGAAATGTATCATATTACTAAATGCCTGTACCGTACACACCACTAGTTATAGGGATGATTATATAAAGAGCGTTTAAGTGATCATTTAATGAGTCATTTTAGGCAGATCTTAGGAGGAAGACATGGGTGTTTCCAGAACACATTAAAACTCGGGCTTGTGATAAAGCAGGCAGTTGAAACACTGTTTACCATTTAGCAAGAGTAGCCAATTTTAAGCTGTTTCTCCTCGTAAATGACCCCTCTCTAATTAGAATGGCCCTATGCTTCGAGGGTTTTAGATGTAGGAAATCATTTAACGTAAACAGACTCAGCATCTTCATTTGTAAACTTTACTTAAGATAAATCTGAGGTTTGTTTTGTCTTTGCTCAAAAGCGGACATCAAGGACATTGCAATCAAAGTCGGTCTTCAACTGAATGTGGATAAAACGTTTTGCATTTCAAACGCAAATCTCAAAAAGGTTACCCAACTTATTCACTCTGGCGACATGTGACCCACGCACGTATGAAGAGTCAATGGTGATACTAACAGTGACATACCTCAAGGAATATACTGTACTTGTCTTTAACTAAACACGAATTATGATTTTAAAAAAATGTTGGTGAGGCCACGTCTTGATCTGGCCAAATTTTTGTCACAAGACCCACCAACGCCCGACTTCAATTGTCAAATGTGTGAGCGTTTAATACGCCAATTATTGTTAACTTGAAAAACAATCCCCACAAACAAATTTACCAATTGAATACTAGTTATGCTTGGTAATACTCCACCTGAATACATTAATCAATACTACCTTATTAGGGAAAATACAGGGCTGTGGTATACATTTTATGTGTTCATGAACATGACTTGCAAAGGTATGTGGGCGTTTTATACGTGAGAATTGGACTACACATGAACAACAATTGACAATGGTTTATTCTTTTAAACATTGTCAGTAATCAATGTCCATTTTATATGAAATCACATACTTTAATTGCGTAAGTCTCCTAAAAATATATATGTGGTTGTTATTTATTTATTTATTTTTGTGAATTGTCTTAATCATAATATCAACTTTGATTACTTCCAAACTATTTTCTAGATTGCATTTCTAACATTTAAAATTCGATGTTTGTTATTTTACATGTTGGAAAGTGTTGCACATTCACGTGCTTCTATATGCGTTTGTGCATGCCAAGTATGCTACGTCGAGACCTATCGAGACTTATAATGAAAATGTACCGTTCAAGGAAGCTGAATCCCCTACTCAAACGTACACATGAACAGTGTTCACCTCCAAATAGCAAGCATGAGCCAGTGGCAGCCATCCCACTATTATTCGGCCGGGCCTGACTGTTACAAAGGAACGACCCCTGTTGACTTTCGCACAAAGTAGTAATCATTCCGTTTACCCCATAAGAATGATCATTCGAGTTGTTTTCTTATTATTCTTCTCCCCAAACCGGGATTTGAACGGTCACAGTTCTAGATTGCAAGTCAAGTGCTCTTGACCACGTCGCCACCGGACCAGATAGTGGACGGGCAGAGGAAATTGAACGGCGCAAAATTGACCCAGTGGCTGTTATTCTTAATAATGGGCTCGGGCGAATCCTGCTGTGTGACCAGACACTATCACAAAATGAGCTCGCCAAAGCTAGCCCATTGTGTTGGAACGAAAGTCAATCACACCATTAATCCCCAGGGCGCTCATTTGAGATAAACATCTCTGCTTAACCGGAGATAACTGCTTGTTTATAAAGCCATTGATCAGAAAAGACAAAAAAGTAGGACTTAAAAACCAATTCCTGTGTCCTTTTGATAAGGCCCACAAAAAAACAGTGGAATAAACATGCTTAGATAAAAACACACACACACACAACAACACGGGTAGACTTCCAGGTATGTGCAATGGAATTTAACCTTGTGTCTTACAGTCTACGCGATAGAAGGCAAGGCACTGGTTTGAGAAGCAATGCTACAAAGCAACACTAAATACAAATTCCACTCATTGTAGAATTCTCTCTGCATTACTCTAATAAAAGTAACATTGTTAGGGATTTATATGTGATATTGAATAACTATTTTTTAGATTACTCTTCAGCAAATATGTTCAACTTGCTCACCTGCCTTAACTGGACATTTGTCAAAAGATTTCTTAGCTCACCGGATTCCTCTGGTGTAAATATTATAATTCTTCTGAACAGTTCTTATGCTGTAATGTGCATACATATTGACATATTCATATAATTCTTCACATGTATCTATCGATAAGCATGTATATATCAGGTAATTGTGGATAGGTGCGGATAATAAGACCCGTAAACAGCACTTCCCATATCAACACGACAAGAGAAGTTTTACAGAATAGGGCAATATGATTTGACATAGGCACGGTCCTCTCTTAGGTTGACCCGGTCTAAAATGAGTACCACACACGCTGTTCTGTGTAATTCAGATACAAAAAGGTGGGTGGCAATGCACATTTGCCCCACTACTTTTTCTGTGAAGTACCCACATTAAACATTAAATGTTGATGTTTTGGCCAGCTGCCTTCGAGTTTTTTTCTTCATATGAAGGCTTTCTGTAAACAAAAAAGACACCCATTCCTTCACGTAAAGTGCCAACTCTTAAATGGGTGCCCACTATGCAACATTTGCCCCAACAGGCAATCGAGGCTGAACGCAATCATTCTAGATTTGAAGTTTTCGTGACTGCAAGGATTCATGCTCTTAGGTTTTTTCGGTAAAGTCACGTAGGTAAAAATACATAATTTTTTATTGTTATTATTTATTTTTACCTACGTGACTTTACCGAAAAAACCTAAGAGTATGAACGCAATCATCTTCAGCGTGTGATTAGCCCTTTCAATAATGCGCTGTGGAAATGGAGGCAAAAGGCGATGTGCTCCTCTCATATCACTGGTGTAAAATTTTAACATGCCTTTAATTGAACCAACACAACAACATTCATTTTTAACTTATTAGAAAGGAAACACATTGCACGAGGGTGTCATCAGCAACTTAGTGGAATTGAATGTTTTAAGTGATAGATTTTAACACTTTATTGACCCAGTGACCCGAGTTGAATTCTACGGCCCGGCTGACATTAGTGGCAAGTGATATCGAAGCCAATCTTGGCCACCGCACAGGTTATAACCATCCTGCACTGACCAGCGAGGTGAAGTATGGTCAAGTAAGCCCCATTGAGGGCAAAGTGTGGGGAGACCGCTATCCAGCAACAGATTGACAGAAGATGTGCAAATAATGATTTCAGGAATTATCAAGATAATATTTCGTGTGACATGAGGCAGTGTAACCCCCAATAGAAAATATGCGAACATCTATACATTTAGGAGAGTATTACGTTGTAGAAACCACGCACAATCGCATAGCGTGCAGCTGATATTACAAAAAAAATCCACAGTCTCTTCATTCGTTTAAACCTTTAATTGCGAGAATTTAGCTCGAAAATCCTTTTTACAAATCCGGATAATCTGCAATCGGAAGTGTTGGCGGAGACTCTCGCATTACAGGGGATGAAATGACGGTCGTTTGGCCTCACGTTGCCCATTATAAACCCTATTACCATTATAAACCCATTAATTTCACTTGGATCCAACCACAAAACTATCATCATCACTGTTATTTAATTTGCACTTCCCTTTGGACATGTATAGTGGTATTTAGAAAAGGTGTGTGCCTA
Source organism: Lampetra fluviatilis (assembly GCF_964198595.1). Lineage (NCBI taxonomy): Eukaryota > Metazoa > Chordata > Hyperoartia > Petromyzontiformes > Petromyzontidae > Lampetra > Lampetra fluviatilis. The sequence continues at coordinate 27,390,514 of NC_136276.1, read as the reverse complement.
TGGAGTTGGGACTTTAACTATTTAGAGCAGGTAATAGTTTTATTCTAGTAATTATAACTATAGTCAGGTGTTGTACAATTAACCCGCCTTTTATGACTGGGAAAGCATGTAAATGTATGTTTATGTAACAATGTAAACCTCGTTTAGGATATATGCCTATGAATTAGAATCACCTAGTACTGTATGTACAGTACTGGACACACATTGACCTCAATTCATGAAGTGAAAATTACCAGACAGGTTTACTGATTACTATTATTCTTGACATAGATACAATATAATAACTGCAATAAAATACAGAATGTAAATACACTATTTGTTTATTTAAATTTACTAAAAAAAAAATTCCCTCACAAAATTTGTTTTTTGGCGCGAAACGCGTCTCGGCACGCGCCAGACACGTGACCCCCCTCCCCTCTCCGGCCCCCACCCTCACCCCCCCCGGCCCCCCGCCCCTCACGATACGCGTCCCGTAACGCGGCGGCGCGTGCCGAGGTGAGAGGGGGGCGGGGGCGTGAGCGAGGGGCGGGGTAGCGGGGGGGAAGGGGGGGAGGTGGTGGCGGCGGTTGGGGGAGATTGGAGGGTACCCCTCCCCTCTCCCCCCCTCCCCCCTCCCCCCACCCCCCACCCCCTCCCCCTCTCTATTGTTAGACCACCCCCCAGCACGTGCTCAGAGATAAGAGCGGCACACACCAGAAGCAGCCATCATATCAGCTGCTTCTGCTGCTGCTGTTGTTGTTGTTGTTGCAGCGGCAATTCACCTGCGCTGTGCTGGCGACCGCGGCTCGGTGGGTGGTGGCGAGATGTCCACTTGCCTCGCGTGGTGCGCAACGATACTACGTACGAGTTGGGTTCGAACCCGACCCTGGGCGCCTGTTTGTACATTCGGAGTTTGCGTGTCTTCGGGGCCGTCCATAAATGACGTCACGCGATTTTGGACGATTTTTCACCCCCCCCCCCCTCCTAGGTGCGTGACGTCATTTATGGACGGCCCCTAATATCCACCGATTTGGCCCACATCAGTCTTAAGAGAGAAGTTCTACTGCATACAAATGCAATACAAAGTAGGGATATGGTAACCAAGGTGATATTGTACAATATCCTAATTTAATTCAATGACCTCCGTGGTACTGGAAAAGTCTGCCCGAATGTTTGTAAAATGTCCCCGTGAACGGCTTCTTGGTTGTAAATGATTAACGAATGGACTTCCACGGACGAAGGCAGTATTTGTGTTAAACATTACCTCTTTGCGATCACAGCACATGGGCATTTTGTACTCCACAAATGTGCAACGTTATTTTATCAACCCAGAAGGGATGATGGGTTGGGTTGTAACTTAACTATTTTAACTTTACTAGGTAAGGCCTACTAAACTATATAGCTGGACGGGAGGTGATGGGCGGGGCTTCGTGATGTCACCGGTATTAGCTGCTTCGCGCTGGGCGTGGCTTGCACGGGGGTTTCTCGCCTTCGCTGTCAGGATGTGGGGATGCCCGCTATTTTTTTTTAAAGAGGCCAAGTAATCAACCATACAAAAAGTATCACAATTATAAATTGTTATCAATTCTGCTCCCTTATCGACTAATAGTCCCAGCGCTGCATCAGTGGTGGGTGCGTGACGATTTTAATCAGGTACGCTTGGGGAATTGATCCGTTGTACAATCTCGTGAAAGTGTAATTTTCATGATCATCGTTTGGAGTGAGATTGGAGTGAGAACACTGGGTCTGTTGGGAGGGGGGTTTTGGAACATAACCCCCCTTGTTCTCTGTACAGTTGATGTTCTCTGTGCACTGCCTTTTCTCAAAACGCATCCCCCGTGCAGAGCGAGGATCAGGTGTGCCTACATTGTTGCATGTTACAGGAACACAGGTGAGGTGATATATTTCAGCAACCACATGGTGCTTCAAAGATATGTTAACAATTACGTGGGACTGTCGTTTTTAATGGAAAAAGAACGAACATTACACTGTAACATGATAACAAATGTCATGTTAATAGCTTCAAAACGTCAAAGTGTCTCCACTTGTTTGCCATCGTTGTGAACGCGTGCCTGGAATCTTCTCCAGGTGGTCTCCAGAACACATTTCTCGTGGTGTTGTTGTCAATAATCGGAAGTGTTAACACTTTTTAGAAACACCCTGTATTGTATCTGCTTAAACAGCTGTTGTAATGTGACTCTCGACTCAACCATACAGGAAGTTTAGTTGACCTCATAGCAATTGTGGAACAGATGCACTTTGACCATTCACAATCCACGCCGAATGGATGATTAACTTTCGTCTCGCCAATCAGATTTAGGAAATGAAACCCCCCAATCATTTACTCACGCTCACTCGTGTGCAGGCATTTAATCGCCGTCAAGCTCTGAGTAACTTACATTTTCAGCGACACGCAAACATCCAAATGTTTGCTCGCTTATTAAAGCTGGACTGCGTGGACACGGTCGAGGGGTGATTTGCCTTTCATCGCACACTCTCGTGCGATGTCCTTTTCATGATAATGCCACAGGGAGGAAATTTTGCGTACGTCCAAACGGAACTCCCTGTGTGTGTCCACGACTTGGATATTGATGGTCAGAGAGTGAGCTATGCCAACGTGGTAGTGGTCAGCGCCCTGCGCTACAAATCCGGCAACCCGGGTTCGATTCCCGCTCAAGGTCAACGCCAGTGACGATTATATGAACCTGTCCTGGTCCGCCCACAGGTCGACTCAGCCTCAATTGAGTACCTGGTGCGATGTGTAAAAACATCGCCGCTCAGGAGACAAATGCGGCCGGGGGTGGTGCTGGCCACCCATCCCCTCGTGTGCCGTGCCGGCCTTCATAGGTTGCTACTCGCTAACAGCACTCGGCCCCAACAGTCTGTTTAGGCTATACGGGGGATCTTTGTTTTAGTCTTTGACGCAAATAGTGAATAGGTTACGTGCCACACAAGGGCTTTATCATCACGTCTGGCGCACCTCGAGTGTGCGACACGCCAAGACGTGGAGCCAAGCCGGCAAACACAACAAGCCTGCACAATGGAGACAATAGCAGAGCGTCAACACCGCAGGGGCTATATTGTGACACTTCTAAAGCGAGATTGCAAGCGCGAAGTATTATGCTTGGGTTTGGGTAAAGGTGTGTGCGTTGTTCAGGTGAGCTAATGCCTGCGTCTTATAATTAAACCAGCACCACTCTATAGAGATAATAGGTTTTGCCCCTTTGGGGCCGTCCATAAATGACGTCACGCGATTTTGGACGATTCCCCCCCCCCCCCCCTTAGTCACACGGCGTCACAAAAAGTCAGACCCCCCCCTCAAATATGACGTCACAAAGCTCTGCCCCCCCCCCAAAACATGCTTCAAATCGCTTTAAACTGTTGCCATTGTAGTGCGTATTTAATTAAGTAGAACGTGTTGTCTATATTTATTTAAATTTGCGCATTTTTAAGTGACGTCACATTTCTCAAACCCCTCACCCCTTCGTATGACCCCCCCCCTAGGTGCGTGACGTCATTTATGGACGGTCCCTTTTTTCTGGCAACAAAAACGTGTTAAGACGTTAAAACAACAAACTGAAACATTTTACAAGGTATCATGTCTGCATTAACCACAGTGCTTGTGGCCAGAACGCAAACATACTCTGATAATATATGCATTGTCCTTGAAACTGATTGGTCCACACCAGAGGCAGCTTTCTTTTGAGCCTCGTCTCAAACGGTGTTAGACCAGAGGACGCTAAAAGGCGTTTCAGTTTGGTGTTTTAACATTTTAACACCTGTTTTGTTGCCAGAAAAATAGGGGAAAAAACCTATTCTCATATGTTGGTACTGGCAAAGGAGGTCCCATGATAGAGACACTCTATACAGGATCATACAGATTCTGTATACAGTGTGAATACAGACAGCCGTCCACAATTAAACCTACCTTCTCAAGTGCAGCACGTTTGATGGCCTCTGTTCTGTCACCAATGAATGCACAAAAGAACCATCACCTGTACACAGGGTTGTTTTTTTAGCTTCATCTGTCCTGGCCGCTGTCTGAGAAATGAAAGTGTGTAAATATGAATATGTTTGATGACGTAGGTTTTGATACAGCGAGGAGGGGCCCCTCGGTTGTGCTGAATGAGAGCAATCTAAAGCACTCCCTCGTGCTATCCGCCATTTTGGGTATCCCGCGAAGAGCATCTGGAACTCTACACGACTGCATCGAGAAAGAGCGATGCAATGAAGTGATGAGAGACAATGTGAGGCGAGCAAATTACGAGATAAAGTTATGAGAGAGTAAGATTATTTACGTATAAATTTAAGGTAAGTTCTTAAAAAGATTAGCTTCTTTCGTAGGCCAATATCATTATCCGCGACATTTGCTAATCACGAGCATATCCGGAATGTATCCCTCGCGAATAACGAGGGGATACTATACTGAAGAACCACCTAAAATAAAGAATTGTAGCAAAACAAATAAGAAGGACAATACACCTCCTTCCCATGTCTGTTCTTCGACTTAGAACGAAAATAAAAGTACGTTGTGCAACATCTCATCAGCCACATGGCTTTCTGGGAACACGCAGTTTCAGCAGCATTGGTTCAAGACGAACACAAATGTAACCCAAAATCGAAGGATTTCTGTACACGATGATGAACTCACGAGGCAGGCTGGTAACAAATGAGAGTAGTGACACAGGCAGGGGTTTCAAGCACTTACCGTGTGACTGTAGTACATTTGATATGAGCCAAAACACTTAAAAAAAAATAAACTAGTTACTCTGCAATGGAAAATAAAGAGACAGCTGTCATCTTCATACTCTTCTCAAAAACCTGTACTCGGTCGGAGTAGTAAAGGTAATCTGCTTTTTGTGTGATGATAAGACGCCAAGATGATATGTATTGTGGGGTTTCTCAATGTTCTGTAGGATTAAAAAAAACATTCTCGCGAAAGCATGACATTAATGGAGCAAGAAATTGAAACGTTCGAGCAATTTTAAAAGAACCGTGGTGAGTCTTCTGCATTCGTTACTCCCACTGCTTAGGTGTCGCTGTCCATTGTTCTTGTCTTCTGAACTTCTTCGGCCATTTCGCTTCAATTCAATGGTTAGCCAGTTACCCAGCTAGTTTTTGTGGCAACAGCCCACAGCCACGAACAACAGAGTGATTGTTTGGGTAAAAAGTAGCCCAGCCAGCAGCCAGCCAGGAAACTCGAAACATAGATTTGTTTGTTAGACAAATTGAAAACAAGAATAAACATTTGTGTGGTGTCCGTTAATGCGTGTTGCTATGTACTGCAATGGTTAGCACACTGCACAACGAATCCGGCGATCCGAGTTTGATTCTCGCTCACAGTCAATACCAATGATGGATTATCTGAATAATGTACACCCCCATGGCAAGCCTCTCCTAGATCAACTCAGCCTCAAATGAGTACCTGATACAGTGTGTTAACATCGCTGCTATGGAGACGAAGGCAGCTGGGCATGGTTCTGGCCAATCACGCCTTGTTTTCCGTGCTGGCCTTCATAGGTGCTCGCTAACAACACTTTCCCCAACAGTATGTTAAGGCTACACGAGGGAACGGTGTCTCTTTCATGTTTGTTTCTGTATGAAACAATGTTGATCTGTTTGGAATCCACGTTCACACCTTTCCATGGCATCTTAAACTTAAAATTGTATACTGTGGTGCTCCCTCCTTTGAGCGGAAGAGTGGATAAACGCAAAGCATGCGTGGGTGGCAATTAAGGTTCAGTGTCTCTCTCCGAGGTCGACAGAATAAGCATCACTTTTTGTAGAAGACAATCAAGGGTTGTCCTTTTGCAGAGTCTGGCCTCTCGATAAGAATGTGGAATTCCCACTGCTGGCTCACAGCTTCCACCACTGGCCGAGACGAGTGGAGCCGATGCTCGTTGGAGCAGAGATGCTTCGACTCTTGACTTGCTGCACGCTGCGAATCCAACCGAGCCCACCAAATGTTTAGCATTTACTTCTGCTTCCTGACGTTCGCCGTGTCTTGCAAACGTAGCACACTTTCACGTGCAATCTGAGCTGGAGCTTCAACCGGCAGGCAAGCGAAAAAAAACCTTAGAACTGGCAGCTCCTGGGAACCAAACTGTGTCTGTCGCGCAGACGTGCACAAAGCTGCTGTTGAATTACTGTCCATTCCTTTAGAGCTCCGCACGGTGACCTTTGATCCTTGCCAAGTTTGCGCATGAGAAAGACGTACGCCAAACATCTAAATAAGTTTTCAATAGAATCTCATTGCCCACACTCTTCATACGAGACTGCCACCCCATTGGCTGTGTTTAGCCCTCCGCGTTGCAATTTCGTTGAAAAGTTAGTTACAGTCTTCAGTACGGCGTCAGCAGCGCAGGCGTCCGTCAGAAGACGCGTGACAGGACGCCTCTGCGAATGCTCAGGAATGGATTGTCAAGCAATGCGTCGTCAAATTGTGGATGAGAGTCCCTCAAAATAACGACAGTTGGAGAAGCGTGCTGCGGCCATTACTCACCACTGAGCCACTTTGCATGGGGTCGATGGTTTGATTCTCCTGCTGCTGCTGCCTCGTGCTTTCCTGTGGGGACTTCACAGAGCACACTGTCTCCCGCAAAGTAGACGAAAATGTTCCCGTGATTGCGTATTGCTGGAGCACGTCACCTGCGTGCCATTCACAATTGGCCAAAAACTGCCATCTTTGAAAACTGCATGCAATACGCGACACGTCGCAATGACATTCTTGACGGTCCGATAACTTTTATTCTTGCAGAGGTGTGAAGCCCCCCCCCCCTTTGCCGAACCGGTGAATTTACTTCTTTGTCGACCAAAAAATTCCACAGGGGCGATTATTCGCACGCAGAGAGAGGTGGATATGAGCTGAGGAAATGAGTGGGGGAGAAGGATCGGAGAAGTGCACTCCATATATCAGCCACACAAATGGGGCATACATCACAGCTGTGTGCCAGCGGTAAGCACACAGGCTAGTTAAAACGTGTCACAAGCTGAGAGCTGGCCTGTGAGGTCTGTGGGAGCTTTTTGTCTGCTGTCTGGTGACCGAGGTGAGGTCCCAAAAGCTCGCTCCGCCTTTATGTGGAAGCGTTTTTGTTGCTGGAGAGATTTACGCTCAACTCTTGGCCAGCAACGTCAATAAAGTATCCGGGTGGCCTCAGTGTTATTTAAGTGAAACCAAAATGATGTTAACCGAAAAGTAATGATTCCATTGACTGAGGTAAAAAAAAAATACACTGAAGCACGTCTGAAAAATATCTTGAGCAAAAAGTGAAATTGATTGAGATGTCTCAGAACTTTTGTGTGCTCTGCAGTAGATTTTGCGTTTTTCATCATGACACTGGCTTTGCATCCTGGCGTTTCTCGCAAGGGGTTTACAGAGAGGTGACAGCGTAGCGTGACCTACGGACAGCGATGGATCGTGTGGGTGAATGTTGTGTTTAGCTGGACATGTTTTTTTTTATTGAACTGGTGACTGAATTATGAAAGTGGGTTAAAAGTGAAACAGCAACGTTTCAAGTAAATTTGTAATACAATTAAAAGTCCCCGGATCTGATCTCATTTACAAACCAAAAACATTGTACTACATTTAAATTTCAAAAATAAATGCAAAAATGAAAATACTGTTTAAAAGTAGTATAAAACATATAAACAGGGCCTACAATACTCCATACATGTTTAATTGGTGGTCACTGTAACAATGTACAGCTGCATGTCAATCCGCACTGGGTTAAGGCCTCGCAATGCCATGTCAGTCACAGGGGTTGTTTGACCATACTTCACTATTAACAATGCCTTAAAGTGCACGTAGCCTGGCACACGCGCGGCGGTGACGTCACCGCCACTTAGTGGCGAATGGCGCTTGATGTTATTAAAAATTCTTACTTCGATAACCAAGTTAAAATCCACCTGTCTTGCCAACAGATCTATGGATCAATGCAACATTTTATAGCATGGCACTGCACAGTTTAGTTGATGAACGCAGTTAGTTGTGTTGCATCGTTAATTTAGCTTGTAGAATTGCGCAGGCATTTTGAAGAAATGCAGTCGGCATTGTCGAATCCGTTTTCTTACTACAGCAAGCAATTAGCGTTCCTAATGTTTTGCATACCAAGTCAATGTCAAGGGGAGCATCATCATGGGCGGTGCTGCTGATGCCGCTCACATATCGTGATCGCTTCCTTAGACCAGGTCCTTCATCTGCTGACACCACTGATAGTCGCTCACTCTCTGGCTCTGGGTCTGTTCTTGGCGGTTCCAATGCCCGTCTCACTAACTTGCCCTCCCCAATCCTGCACGTGTGCCTTAACCATTGAAAACTTCTCTTACTGATTTTGTCAGCAATGCCTTTTCCCGCCACACATTCTAATCGCAACGTTCAAGTTGTTCGCCTTATTGTGCAGTGAGATTCCAGGGATCTTTCACTTTCATCAAACTTCAATGCCCAGACACGTATTAATCAATGTTTTGTGTAAGTCCACCTCTGTGATGCGCATACAGCAAAATATATTACCATTACCTGTGCCTATTACCAATGTCCACCAATAAATGTGTTTAGCAGGGGATCACTTTCGGTGAATACATCCTGGATCTAATGAAATCCAATGTTTGTCAATGGATTCTCCAGATTTGAAAGATGCACTTTTTCTATTAAATTTGCAACAAAAGTTGGGGTGCATTTTTGATTACCTTTATTGACACGTGTCCGCTGTGTGACTGTACAAAAATAACACAATTGGGCATGACATTATACGTACACATTTGTGTGACATTCGTATGCGGGTTATGTATTTTTGTTGAACTTCTTTCGCATCAAATGCTCGTCCATCTTTTACCAATTGAACCCTAAATTACTTTTTTGTAAATTGTGGACATTGGTACGAATTCATGGTCATATATATTTTTTTACTTTGTATTGATTTGCAAATAATGTTTTGATTGTTTTTAACTGTAATTTTAGACTATTGTCAGTAAATATTACTTTCCGAGGTCTGCTGATTGAACGATTTATCAGTGACTAAGATTGGTACAATTAGATTTCTCTGCACGTAACTTGCTGAATTAGCAGTCTGTGTTAAAGTTTAGCTTATTTTCGTAGGGAACCAGCGATCAAGCTGCTTGTCGCTTATTTCGTCATGATATTGAATTTTCCAATTCTGACACAAGCTATGACTTGTTAATAACTGCTACTGAGCGCTGAACTATCGCATACTCGAGACACTTTGCAAAATTGCACGAGGTCTCAATCGCACATGGACCATGTATCTGCCTATTTTTGTCAATTAGGCCCTTTTCACCGAAAGTCGATTTCAAAGAGGCGTTTTACCAACACATTAATCAGGCCCTGGCTGCTTTAATTGCCCCTCACCTGGTGTCAAAGATGACCTTTCACAAGTCAAGGTCGAGATGTCAAAGCGTTTCATCTCCATCGGTGGTCCTGAGCCAACCGTGGACACTCCACATTCCTATGGTAATGTCCATCCTCGTTGTGCCACAGCCACTATTGTTTGTACAGTTTCCAAGAGCAAATGATCTTATTAGCACGGGAACGCCTGTTTTGCAAGTGGAAATATTTATCTATGTGCTTAATTCCCATCTGCAAATAAGCGTTCCGCCGCGCACACGGACGCGCACGTACGCACACGCACGCACGCACGTGCACGCGCACGCACGCGCACGCACGCACGGGCACGCACACACACGCACGGGCAGAATGTCAGACGTGTGCACTAGCTGCGCGTGCTGTTGGTTCTCATCGCCTTACAAGCGCGGCACACAGAGGGCGATGCGCTGACGGTGGTCCGTGTGAAAGTTAAGAAGTCCCGCTTCGTTTTCAGCGCCGCACTTGTAAGGCGATGAGAACCACCGCTCACGGCCCGAGGATTACAGTCCAGTCAAAAGGCGCGCAGATGTTAGGAGGCGTCCTGGCCCACAATGGCCGTTGTCGCTCTCCCTCAGGATCGGCTGGGGAGGTGGCGGCGTGGAGGAGAAGAAGGAGGAGGAGGAGGGAGAAGACAATGGCCGGGCCCTCAGGGAACGGTGGGAGGAGAAGGAGCCAGCGCTTGTGATGGAGCCACTGACACCTCCCTCCTGTCCCGAGCCCTCCCCTCCCCACGCGCTCACAAGGAGGGCCCACACTGCCTGCTCCCGTTCCCACCGATGGGCCGGCCGGATTAAAGGCTGTAATTGCGGTTAATTACCTCGCCATCTGTCCTCCGCCAGTTCATAGCGGGCGGCTTATGAGAAAGCAAGCGGGCACGGACTGCCTGGCTCCTTGTTCACCGCACGTTCCCACACGGATCCTGCCAGGAATGTTTGCCCGGAGAGCGGCGTGTGGGGGTTGTTGAAGGCGGTCTTGTTGAGGCGGGGGTCCGCCGGGGTGGTACGGGCCGCGGCTATCTGTATGCGGAATTCCTGTGGCCACAAAAGCCCGCGGGGAAAGGAGAGAGGGAGAGAGAGAGAGGAGGAGGAGGGTGGTCTGGCAAAAAATCGAGCGGGCCGCGACGTAAGGGCATTCAGAGCTGATGATCGGCCCATGGGAATGTCAGGGAAGTCCACTTAACGTGTGGCCCCTGCCGTGGAATAGACTTCCCTGTCCGCACCGCAGAGCTGTTGAATTTCCGAGTGCCTTTGCATAGCCACTAGGGCCAGCTGCAGACAAACCGGTTGAGCGCATCACGCAGTTGCAGCAGCGATCGGTTGACCGTTCCTGGAATGCCGCTTTAAAATGAATAGCAAGCATGGGGAATAATTTACAAGATATGGAATTCAGGGATATGTCTCCAGTTTAATTCAGGTTAAGTTTGTTTTTGTAATTAAATTGTGTATTCCATTTGCAATTGGCACAAAAACATATCGTACCAATTATTAGGAATTTGAAGACAGTCTTTACTTTAGCATTTAAAATTTAAACTAAATAAAAACTTGGGTAAACTTGCTTACCCATCGCCACATATATAACCTCTTGTTGTAACAGCTCTTTCGCTGGTTCAGCAGTTCCACTGCTGGATTGTTTTTTTCCACCTGAGGACGACCGCATGTGTTGCGATCGAAACGTCGTGATATATTATTTTTTGTTTTATTTTATTTGTCTACCTACGTGACTTTACCGAAAGAACCAAAGAGTATGGATTCATGCAGTCACGAAAGCATCAAATCAAGATTGGGTAAACTTACCTAGTGAAAACAATAACACTCGTTTGAAGAATACCTTTGTTAATATCTTAGCTTAATGCATTCATCATGCACCCTATCTAGCAGGTTGACAACTTTAAATATCGAGGCATTATCCTGGACTCTAAGCTGTCTTTCAAGACCCACATTGACCACATGGCTAACAAGATAACAAAAAACACCGTATTCTACCTTGACTCCATCTGAATAAAGTTCATGCCAATGATCCTGCCCATATTTTATTTTTTTGACACCATATTCCACCGAGAATCTGAGGCTGTCTTAAAACGTTTAATTCCATACCACAATGCTCTCCGTTTGCCCTTGACGTGCCCTATAGAACTCATCATTACAAGCTGTTTATTAACTCAAATCTGTCCACCTAGATATCTGGGGAGACTACCACTGGGCTGTCTTCATCCTAAATGTTCTCTTAAACAAATCCGCCAATTACCTAAAGGACCACTCAGTTCCTCTGACTCCCTCCCATAGCCTCAGAAGTGCCTCCTTATTAAAAAAAAAAAATCAATTTGCTAAAACTTTGTTTGGTAAAAAGTATTACTCCACGTTTATAAACTATTAAACTGTTTTTATTTTACCAGGTGGGGTCCACTGAGCTATTTCGCATTTTTTCAGAAGCGACCTGGCCACCAATGATAGCTCAACGAAGTGTCTCATCACGTGGAAATTTATAGCAGCCAAATATTCTAACCGCGTGTTTCTAAATGTGGAGGGAATACCGGCGGACACAGATTAAAATCCACGCAACCGCGGGGAGAACATGCAAACTCCAAATATACAGCAGGCGTCCGGGTCGCGATCTCACGACCTCCTGCATACCAGACGAGGGAGTTAACATCTCGTCACCCATGCCACTCAGCTTGGTTCCCTCCCTTCCATCCCCCTCTTTATTGCCCGATTAATCAAAAGCACAGTGCTGACTTGCACATGTACCTAATTCCTTCTGGCGCCTCTTGCGCCCACATGTTTGCACCGTCTCTTTACATTTGCGTGTGTTTATGTAACTGTTAGACTTGCCCCAACAGCCTGTTCAGGCTGAACGGGGGAGGGGATTTTTGTTAAACTAAAATATATAGCTTACCTACACCCGCGCCTAACTTTTCATATTGAGCTTGCACTGTTTTTACCCACGTGAGTTTCGTTTACGACTGTTTAGCACCTGGTTAGTTAGTTGTGCTATATTCATTAAGGACCCTGCTGTACTCGTTATCTGCATTGTCGACGCTGTTGCCTTTGTAATAAGAATTATAAGAATAATCTTAACATGCAATGAGATTATTTAGATTATTTTGGTGCTATAAATGTCCAAGTGACGGGCCACTTTGTTGTGCTGGCATCTGTGGCCAGGTCGCTTCTGAAAAATAAGTGAATGTCTCAGTTGGCTTTGCCTTGTAGGATGGGGATGGTTTAGTTGTATTTGTACGTGTTTGGGTGATTTGTTTACCTTTCTAATACTTTGCACTCCTATTATGTGTTTGTACTGTTTGTTGCTGTAACGTTCTCCACCCGCCTCTACTGAACATCTGTGAAAAAGAGCTTTATAGCTCAACGGATTCCTCCTGCAGTATAAATGCAAATTCTGATTCTGATCTCTTGTTGCTGCTGCTGCTGTGATCACCATAGCACCACGGACCTCCCGTGTAACATAGCCAGGCAACTGTCTAAACGGGACCAATCCGTGTAAACTTAAGCTTATGATATTTCTTACAATTGCAACGGCTTTAATGTGTTTAATGAGTTCAATATTAATAACTCGAAATCAAATTGTCTCGTTGGTAAAGTGAATGTGGGGAGGTGCTTGTTTTTGTCGGTGACTCTGAACCAGTGGTGGGAATTTTTACATTTCCGTGGCAAGGCCGTGCCTATAAATGACTGCCACTGTTGATTTTACAAAACGGGGTCCTCATTTTGTCTCCCGCAGAGGAATGATGGACTAAAACACGGGAGACCACCATAATAAACACGTTACTTTACTTTAAGTAGTAAGCTTTAATCATCATTATTATATATTGTTAGCAAAATATTTGTTAAAAAATAGCAAATATACATAGAGTGAATGGAGAGTATATGAAGTACCATGTTTTTATCGGTATTTCTAAAGATAGGGGCTGTCCATAAATTACGTCATGCACCTAGGGGGGGGGGGGGGTCAGATATTTGTGACGATGTGTGACGAGGGGGAGGGGGGGAGAAATGTGACGTCACATCAAAATGCGCAACTTTAAATAAATATAGACAACACGTTCTACTTAATTAAATCTACTTTTTAATAAAAGTTTTCCCATACAACATCAGAGTGCAGCGCCACATTAAATACGCACTACAATAACAATAGTTTAAAGCGATTTGAAGCATGTTTTTTTTTTGGGGGGGGGGGGGGCAGAGCTATGTGACGTCATATTTGAGGGGGGGTCTGACTTTTTGTGACGCCGTGTGACGAGGGAGGGGGGTCAAAATCGTCCAAAATCGCGTGACGTCATTTATGGACGGCCCTATATGTGCTACAACAAAATGATAAAATTATACCTTTTGAATAAAACAACATTGTACCTTTAAAAGAGCCTAGTTTTCTAAGAGTCTTGTATATTTTTGAGTCCGTTGTTGGTGGCATCTTTAAATCTGGCAACATTTTACCACAACGATGGCAGTATCCAAGTGGTCTGCTATTGTAATGTTCACATGGCTGGATATCTAACGGCGAACATTACAACAAACGACACACCTTGATAATTTCCTTAAACGTAAAATAGAGGTTTAATTCGCGGAATTGAACCACAAACTCATCATTTGCTCAGTGGCTCAGTGGCAATGGTACACTGACCGATTAACTATTTGAAGATAATCAGTTTCAAAACGCTCACATTGGTGCACGGAGAGAGTAATGTTCATGCCGCTATGCCGCAAGGCTGCGACATTGACAGCCGTGCTGGAGCGCACGCATGCGCACGCGTCTTCCGTTTGTATGTTGAACTTCTTTTGCACCGTATGTAGCCAACCGTGCTAATCGGAGGTGCGGGGGGGGATGACAACGAACTAAACACAAAAATAATTTCTAAAGAAATTCGTTTTCAATGTAGATTTTTTAAAAGTGCACAGCTCCATTGGCTTCCAAATATCGGAAGGAAGAGCGTTCCAGACGGCCGCAGAAGCGCGCGATGCGGTGACCATCGGAATGAAACCCGTAATTCCTTCACACTCGTTCTCCTGCCCACCGCCACCCCTCCCTCCCTCCCCCTCCCTCCCCCTCCCTCACCTCCTCAACACGTTGGCCCCTAACCTCTACGAGAAACTCAAAAAGGGAAATCGCTAACTCTCGCGTCCTGAAGGGCGACCCAAGGAAAAGGGGTCCCTGGGGCCTGGGAAAGGAAGCCAGCAGGTGTTTCTATCCTCTGTACATGGCGGTCCAACCACAATCGGTTGCCTTGGTGAAACAAGGCGACTAGTAGACCGGGTGAAAAGGTTGCCAGGATTGAAGGGGCAGGGGAGCTGGCGTGCCCAAACTCGCTCGCTCATTCACTTCCCCCCCCCACACACACCCTCCTCTCTCACATCCACCCACCCCTGTGCCTGATTCACTTACCTCCTCGCCCCTGCCGCTGCACTGGCGCGCTCACGCAGGCACGTACGGTTAGAGGAAGAGAGAGAGAGGGGAGGAGGAGGAGGGGACCCTGGTCAGTGCTAAAAGACTAATGGCTTGATTATCATCTCAATTCTGGGAAAGTGCGTTGCTGCTGTGTGCGCTGCGTCTGCTACCATATGGCGCCGCGGTGAGCTGCTCATCGCTCCGGTCAGGTTTGGGGAGCGCACGTGGTCAGATTCCTGGGCACAGGGTCCCACGTCGTTAAGAGGCCCATATTCAATATTGTAATAACCATGCAATTAAATATGATAATGAATATATGTACTGCATACAGCAATATATATAGAGAGGCGAGTGTCTCCAATGTGCATTTTTGGAAGGGGCGAACTGAAATGGCTGCTGCTGATTGATGATGATGATGATAATTACGCTGATGATGACGATGTTGATATGCGCAGGAAGGCAAAGAAATCAGCATTGTCCTTCACAAATAGAAAACATTAATTCTCAGAAAATCCACAAAGGGGACGTAGCGTTGCATTGCGGTGGTTGGTACAATCCTCATAATGGGCCTGGAAGGAGATTGTGAAAATGGCCGTGGTGAGACTTTAAGCAGCTTTGTCAAGGCCCATGCACTCGAGAACTCTGTGATGCATGAAAAGGCGCTTTCCACCCCTCCCTTCTTCTCCTCCTCCGCCTCCTTCTTCTTCTTGGTGGTGGTTTTTTTTTTTGCCCCGGCAAAACTTTTATATATATAAAAGCAGCCCTTTTCCAGCAAGAAAGAGAAACAAGGGGTGAAAAAAAAATGAGGAGAGAAAAAGAGCGGTTTAAGAGACCATTTCCCACAGGCTTTCGCTTCCTCTGGCACGGAGGGGTTCTGCCTCATCAATGCACGCCACCCCCGCGCCCCTCCATTCTCTCGCACATTTTCTCTCTCCAACAGGCCCCCCCGCCCTCCCCAAAAACAAAAAAAAATCCATCCCAGGGCTGCTAGCGCACGAAAAAGCAGAGAGCACTTTTCACGTCGCCACAACGGTGCTTTCTTCCCCGTTCCCTCTCCTCTGTGGGCAGATTTTTTTACCCTCACCCCCAGTAGTGGTGGAACACGCAAAAAAAATGCCTTCAAATGCAAATCGTGAAGGAGGCTATGGCTTGCGTTGTTGGGTTGGGTGTGGGTGGGTGTGGAGGGGGAGGAGGGTTGATAGGGGGGGGGCGACTTCTCTCCGTTTGCGAGGTTAACATAACAATGCTGGGAAAATACTCGTCTCAATCTGCCGTTTGCTGCAGAGACTCAAAGGGCAGGTCCCACACAGAAGGGATATGGCCACTAAAGGGCATACATTCTCATTATAATAGCATCATTCCAGTTAGCTTACGGAAGTAGATTCCTTCAAGGAAGGGGGGGGGAGCGGGGGGGGGTCGAGAAAAAAAAGATGTGGAGAGTGAAAAAAAAGGGTTTGTATTTAAAGATTTGCCTTAATCCTCCTTTCACTGGAGCTGAATGTTCAACACGTTGCGTGATGGTTTCTCGCACAGCCCATTCCGTTGTCTGCGGAGTAGGTCTTCAGATGAATGTGCGAGATGAATGGTGGTGGCCCTCGCAAGAGGGGGGAGGGCTTGCACCTGAGCTTGCCGCTGCTGCCGCAGCCGACGATGCTGATGCAGCTCCGCCACCACCGCCGCCACCACCACTGCCACCGCCACCACCGCCACCGCCGCCACCACCACTACCGCCGCCACCACCACCGCCACTGCTGAAACCGCCACCACCACCACTACCGCCGCCACCACCAACCACCACTGCTGCCACCACCACCACCACCACTGCCACCACCGCCACCTCCACCACCTCCGCCACAAACCCCCGCCACCACCACCGCCACCACCACCACTAAAACCGCCACCATCGCCACCACCACCGCCACCACCACCGCCACCACGACCACCGCCACCACCGCCACCACCGCCACCACCACCGCCACCACCGCCACCACCACCGCCACCACCACCGCCACCACGACCACCGCCACCACCGCCACCACCACCGCCACCACGACCACCGCCACCACCGCCACCACCACCACCACCGCCACCACAGCCACCACCGCCACCACCACCGCCACCACCACCGCCACCACGACCACCGCCACCACCGCCACCACCACCACCACCGCCACCACCGCCACCACCGCCACCACCACCGCCACCACCGCCGCCACCACCGCCACCACCACCACCGCCACCACCACCACCGCCACCACCGCCACCACCACCGCCACCACCACCACCGCCACCACCGCCACCACCGCCACCACCACCACCGCCACCACCACCACCACCACCGCCACCACCACCACCGCCACCACCGCCACCACCACCGCCACCACCACCACCGCCACCACCGCCACCACCGCCACCACCACCACCGCCACCACCACCGCCACCACCACTGAAACCGCCAACGCCAACACCACGACCACTCTTCGCCACTCCGCGGCGAGCGGAGTGCGTGGCCCCAGGACCATTACCGGCACCGCTCCTGGCACGCTCTTTACGCAGCTTCCATAAATCATTCATATGGAGAATATCCCCCCCTCCCACTCTCCGCGCAGCAGACATTCTTTGATGCAGATTTTTGTCGAACCGCTTCCCAAGATGGTTTGCGCGGTTTTTTCTTATTATCTTACGAGGATAGAATGTCTCACGTGATCGCTCGCGCCTCGCGTTGTGCTGCACTCTCTTCGGGCGACGCGCCTCAATCAGCCTAGAATGTTCACACACAAATTTCAGTCTCTCTGAAGAAACCAAAAAATATCGTTGAGAAATCGGCGCTAATTGATATACTTGAGCAATTTGTACTTATACACTTCATTAATTTTGATTTTTCTTTTTCGTGACTTGCTTGCCTTTACTATATTTTGCACTCCCGTTGGTTTTTGCATCGGTTTTGTAACTTTGTGGCCCACCCCTAATGGACACGTGTGACAAAGAGCTTCATAGCTCATCGGATTCCTCCAGTCTTAACGAAGATTATGTTCTATGGTTCTTTCGGTAAAGTCACGTAGGTATAAAATAATTTATTTTGTTTTATTTTCTTTCGGTAAAGTCACGTAGGTATAAAATAATTTATTTTGTTTTATTTTATACCTACGTGACTTTACTGAAATAACCAAAGAGTATGGATCCCTGCAGTCACGAAAACTTCAAATCTAGATTGAAGATGATGTTAACAAACATTGAGATTTTACGACATTTTTGCACTTCTTGAGAAGAGCAAGGAGTGTATAGTTTGCGATATAATTGAGCACAATTCTTGAAATTTAATTTACAATACAGAGAGGCTTAATCCATAAGAGATTGAATCGATTAACAAAACAAGTCAAGAGGCTTTCCCCACGCAAACTACCTTCGGGCAGTGCTCGTCCGCCGTTTACAACCGTGAGCCAGTGGTTGAAATTCCACATTCCTATGGCGGGGACGAGTTTGCGATTGTGTTAACTAGGATCACATTCCCACGAGGTAGCACTCATTCCAGCTACCCAGGGGGATGAAGGTCTGATTGGACCCTTCAACAAAAATTTGAGTTCTACAACCTCCCACATCACCACGGGTGCAGGCCTCACAGCGAGCCTGCAACATTGTTACCCAGCAATTTCCTACGTGCTTCAGAAGAGGACAGAATTTTTTTTATTTCATGCAATTTATCTTTTTCTGTCTCCCCTCCCCCCCCCCCATTTTATTCCAATGGCGCTCTCGGCATGTATGTACGATATGTTGAACTTCTTTCGCACCGTACTTAACCAACCGTGCAAATCGGAGGTGTGGGGGAAGGACAACAAACTATGGGTCTCTGTGTGAGTCTATGGGTCTCTGTGAGAGTCTGTGGGCCTCTGTGTGAGTCTATGGGTCTTTGTGTGAGTCTATTGGCCTCTGTGTGAGTCTATGGGTTCCTGTGTGAGTCTATTGGTATTTGTGTGAATCTATGGGCCTCTGTGTGAGCCTATGGGTCTCTGTGTGAGTCTATGGGCCTCTGTGTGAGCCTATGAGTCTCTGTGTGAGTCTATGGCTCTCTGTGAGAGTCTGTGGGTCTCTGTGTGGGTCTATGGGCCTTTGTGTAAGTCTATGGGTCTCTGTGTGAGTCTATGGGTCTCTGTGTGAGGCTATCTATGTACGTTGAACTTCTTTCGTACCGTACATAGCCAACCGTGCTAATCGGTGGTGCTGGGAGAAGGACCGCAAACTCAACGCGACAACAAGCGGCTCCAGAGAAATGAGATTGCCACCGAGATGATTTAAACATTGACACAGCTCCCAGTAGCTTCCTAATATCCATTGGGAATTGTCCCAGGGCAGTGCAGCCCCGCTGCGCGATGGCGATGGGGCGGCTGCGGCAAGGTCAATGTCAGACGCCGGCCCTCTGAAGATGAACGCAAACTTCGGCGACCTCTTACCATGGCTCGCTACGCTTATCTAAGATCTCCCCCCCCCCCACTTCGCCCTGCCACAGGCGAATGTTTGTGGCATTGGCGGTCCAACTCACATTTGTTCTAATTCACAGAATTCGCATTGGAGCCACTTAAGTGAAATAAAAGCAAATTATATCTGATGGGGATCGGCTGAAACCAGCAGCGGCACTTGGTGTGGCATAGCAGTGGATGGGAGGCGCAGTGGTTAGCGCACAGTGCTATACATCTGGCAATGTGAGTTTCAGTCCAGCTACACGGTTAACATCAGTGGCGAGTGATGTCTGAAGCGATCCTGGGCACACCCTTCGCCAATCCTACACTGACCAGCATGGTGAAGTATGGTCAACAGAACCCCACCCATGACCAACGCACCGTGAGAAGGGCTTCATACACCAGTGGACTTACCAAGAGCTAAAGATTTTTATTCAGTATTTTAAACGTCGTATGAAGAGTATATATTTTTTTCATCAATTGTAATCATATCACTCAACATTTCCATGGCTACAATATGGAGATAACGTTTTGCTCAAGGGATAATCACACACCACGCAGACAACTACAATTGCTCGACTGACTGCTGGCATTAAGAGGGCCAGTTACCGCTAAGGACATTTCTTGACAAAGAACCCCAGGTCCTATTGTACTCTACCCGCCTGCTAAAATCTGTATCGGATTACTAATAACGGGCAGAGGGCGTCTCCCCACTTTCTATTGGCTTGAGTGTCAAACTCCTCGCGCGATGAATCACTTGGCTTCTTGATGATGGGGATCACGTGTGATGAATGTTGATCGTGAAGCTGAATACAATGCAGACCTTTAGAATGACCGCGCCCTATGAGCGACACCGGAAACACCTCTGGGCTGCAATTGCGTCGCCCTTCTGAAGTATCACGACCCTTCACCACAGGCACCCGCTCATTCGTGGTCCAGTGGTTGGGCATTCCACGTTCGTATGGCGGGGCACAGTCTATCCATAGGACAAACATTGTTGACTTTCCACGAAATGGTACTCATTGTAGCAGTACAATATTTAAATAACAATATCGTAATAAAAATACGAATGGATAAGTTTACAAATATGCATTATTTCACTTATACAAATCAGAGTGTTGAGTGCTACTCCCTCGTGTGCAAATGCATACCAAACTGTTTTTTATGAATAGACCAAACGTCCCAATACGCGGCACTCCGGAAGAAGACTTTGATGTGTTTTTTCTCTCAGTGCTGGAAGCCTCTTCAGGAATTTAATTGTGCCGTTCCTGAAGAAGCTCGCAGCAGCAGCAACAGCACGTGGACTGAACCGTCGGACATCGTGCGCAATAACGGGCAGTACGACCCAGCAACGCAGCACAGGACTACATGCATCGTTAGCCGCTTGTATTTCGTGTATGCAGCTTGTGACGTTGTAACGTCACACCCAGCAAAGTTCATGGCGCTTTTAATTTTCTCGCGTGTGATTTTTTTGTTAATTTTCACATTCTGTACACAAGAGTTGGTGAGCTGTATCAATGCGGGCACGTCGCAAAAAAAAGAGCTCAAGAGCGCACAAATAGCCGGACTTAGATATCTTTAGGATCTTTAGGGCTCATTGTTAAACCTCGCGGCTCTGAACCACAACTAAGGCACCTTTAGGATTATTAGGGCTCAGTGTTAACTCCCGAAGCTCTGAGAGTCGGGACTAAGGCTCCTTTAGGGTTCTTAGCATTCATTGTTGATGCCAGAGGCTCAGAGTGATCCAGACTAAGACACCTTAATATTCTTAGAGTTCAGTATTCATGCTTGAGGCTCAGAGAGGGTCGCCACGGATTACCAGATTAAATATTTATATATAAGCCATGCCTTATAAATAAACATTTCTCCATGTGAATACATCATGTTTTTTTCAGTCAATCAACCTTTAGGTCTTTAGGACATTTAAGGTGGAAAATCCTGGGCCGGCTTTGATCTTGTGAGTCCTGTCATCAAATAAGTGCTGCCGTATTGTCAGACGTTATTGGCGAGATTTACGAACTAAAATCTGTAGCTGTACACCTGTGCACAATGCTTACAAAAGTATACCTGATTTAAAAGTAGGCCGTGCTACATCAAGTGTAATGGTGTTGTGCTGTTTATACGTCTATGAAATTCTACTTTTTTCTATCTCATGCCAAGTCCTGTGGTTCTTAGATTAACACAGACAACGCTGAAGGCGTATTCACTATAACATATTGTAATAAAGGACTCTTCAAACAGTGTAGGTCTCCATTGTCCTTTATTCGGGTTCTTGTCTCCCTCGCCCCTACGGCGTCCTCGCTCAGACCCGCACCTCCTCCACCGTGCACCCTGCAGCCACACTGCTGCTCTGTGTGCCCCACACACTCTGCTAGCTCTTCACGCCCGACTAGCTTCCCGCACTCCACTAGCTCTGCTCCGCTAGCTCTACTCCGCTAGCTCTCGCCCACTAGCTCTGCTGTGCCCCACGTACACCACTGGCCGATGGTGCCGTGGCCTCCCACCACGTGGCAATCGCGCCACCCTCTCGCCACTGCCCAGCATGGCCTCCTCCTGTTTCCACTCCTTCTCAACTCCCAGATCCCTTCCGGTTCTCCCCCTAAATCCTCTCTCTCACGTGACCCTGACGCCTCCTTCTCCTCACGTGACCCAGACTCCGCCCCCTCTTTCCTTGCTCGCATTACAATATTTATATTTAAATGTATGTACGTTGAACTTCGTTCAGACCATACGTAGCCAACCTTGCGAATCGGAGGTGCCGGAGAAGGACAACAAACTAAACACAAAAAGCAATTCTAAAGAAATTAGCTTTTTATCTGTATCGCTCCAGAGACTTCCTTATATCGGAAGAGCGTTCCAGACGGCCGCAGAAGCGCATCTGAAAGCGCGCGATGCGGTGGCCGTCTTCTTTGTTCGATGGCCAGCCAAAAGCTGCTGCGAGGATGAACGGAGTTTGCGTGACGGTTTACTCGACTCGACGAGATCAGTAAGGTCTCTTGGTTCATTTGCGGCAAGCACTTTGTGCGCAATGAGTTTGACCTCATAGTGCGTTCGTTCGGCAACCGGAAGCCAATGGCAGCTCAGTGAACACCGGACGGACACGGTCGAAATATCACGTCAATTTTGATCCAGCCATCGATTTGAATCATCCCGATAGTTGCTCCGAGCTTGCGTTTATGTTTCAATCAGCGGCGCGGCTTCCACTCAAAGAACACCTTTCATTCAGGCAATTGCCGGTTTGGGGGCTAACAGCAAATCGCATCTTCTCGACTTAGCATTCGCCTGGAACACCGTGCCTGGATACCGTTGCTGAGAACGGCGTGGGCCAGGTGCTTATTTGAGGATCAATTGAAAAATAAAAATAGAAGCATCTTGGCCTCGCACTCATTGCCCGCTATTGTGTGACTGAACTCCGAGGTCAATGTTGTTGTTTGATTTGCATCCCACGGGGATTTTTGCACAGCGTTGGTGTATGGTGCTTTTTTCTGGAAGACTTTGCAGTTTTTTCCTGGATTTTTCTGTTTGCGCATAGTCACTTTAAGATGTTTTCTTGTTCATGTTTTTGTTTTTTGTTTGTTGCGGTTGCACCCGATTCAAGAGCCGAATGGCTCACGGGTCTTGTACCTAATACATGAAACTGAATGGAATTGTCACAGTGCGGTGAAACACCGCGTATCGGAGCGTGCTACCTCCGTGCAGTTCAAGATGCCGCTCCAAAGCGACGCGGTTCATTGTTATATTGTTTTTAATTTTCAATATAACTTTGTTTGAAACGAGAAAGGAAGGGGGGGGGGGTGAAAAAACAAAATCAGTGGAAGCGGCAGCGGCCCGGCGCACTCGACCCTGGGCAGCAGTGCTGGAGATCAGTCCTCCCAAGGCGCTCCCACAGATTTCTAAATTCAATGATCAGCAGGCCAATCAGCGCGAGCCGACCTGCCGTGCCAGAGAGAGTGCGCGTGTGTCAAGTCGAGCGTGGCTCTCCACCAAATGAAGATTCTGGTTTGCTGCTCGTCAGCTCGGGTTAGTTTGGCCACCGCTGCTACACATGTTCAAAGGCAACAATCCCCTCTTTTCACACACAGCCTGGTTGATGCCAATGCTGTGAGCGAGCACCTATTATTGCAAGAGTGAGGCATGTGAGGAGTTGCGTGATCAGAAGCATGCCCAGTTGCTTTTGTCTCCCCAATGCTGGTGTTTACACACCCCACCAAATACTCGTTTAAGGCTGAGTCAACCTAGGGGAGGCCCAGGAAACGGTTTATATTTCACTCGCCACTGAACTCAGTGTGGCCGGGTTCATACTGCAGTGTGCTCACCAATGTGCCTCGCCACTCTTCATATGGAAGCAATGAAGAAGGTCTCTGTGATCCCAGGGGGATCGCACCCAATCTTCACAGGAACAAACCTTCCCACAATGCATTGTGCCAGCAACAATTTATAATAAAAATTGCAACGTAAATTATTTAATTTAGTCATACTTTTAAACATTGAGGGATTGTCTGGTACTCAATAGCTATGAGGTAACTTATAATTTGCCTATTTAAAAAAAAAAACTGGTCATCAGAAGACATATTTTATAATTTAATTCTCATCAAGCCCCGTGATGTTTTCTCCAACCCCTATGCCAGGGGTCGGCAACTAAAATAACAAGAAGAGCCATTTCTTTCCAATTCGGTACAAAATTCAGTATTTCAAGAGCCGCAATGCATCTGAGTACATACTGTACATACGTACATATCGTCAAGAAGCAGCCCGTAAAGAGCCGCATGCGGCTCCGGAGCCGTAGGTTGCCGACCCCTGCCCTATTCACTCTACGTCTCTGGCAGCTCTATTGATGGTAATGTAATCGACAAATGTATTTAGGTTTGTATTTCTTGTTAAGTGGAAGTTGTTTTAGAAACAATCATATTTAAAAAATGATGCTCTTTTGGTGCTGTGGGTTCCATAATGCTGTAGGTTTGTAGAATCTCCAGCGGCATAATTTGTATGCTATATACCAACATTAATTATTCAACGTACAATGCATTCCGTGAATAGCACAACACAAGACTCAAATTTAACAACGATTCAATGCATCCCCTAACCATTTATGAGCGAGCTGAAACTATCAACCTTGCTGTAGTCGATCCGCAAGGAATATCAGCATTGTAAGCCCGGAATCTCAGCGCTGCTGGTTTGGAAATTCATTCAGTTACCGCAAAACACTCTCTTCCTGCACGACACAGTCATCTCGTCTCTTGTTCTAAGCCAGGGGTGGGGAACCTTTTTTCTGCCAAGGGCCATTTGGATATTTATAACATCATTCGCGGGCCATACAAAATTATCAGCTTAAAAATTTGCCTTGTTATATTTGGTCAAACATTTAATTAACTCACCCATAATGCGATGGCTGGAACTGCTTCTCTTTGGTGAGGCGTGTGATGTTAGCTGGTATTGATGATGTTGCTACTCGCAACTGCTTTTCCACGTTTGCTCCGAGATTTAGTGAATTTCGAGTCCCGCCTGCGGTTGCCTTGGCAGAGCCAGACCAAATGATACTGGTAGGAACCTCCTGGTTACACCAGCCCACAGGGGATTATTGTGTCCGTCCGTCCATCGTGCAGAGAGGGACTGGGTGGGGAGGGAGGGGCTGGGTGGGGAGGGGCTGGGTGGGGAGGGTAGGGAGGGGCTGGGTGGGGAGGGTGGGGAGGGACTGGGTGGGGAGGGTGGGGCTGGGTGGGGAGGGGCTGGTCACCCCGTAGTGCCCTTATAAAACTCAACGTTTAACCTACTCACGCTGGCTTGTGCCCGCCCTCACAGTCGGGTATATTTGCGGAATACACCACGCCACCGTTGACCCTGGCCATTGACTGAGCAACCCAACGTTCCTACCAGCTCCCTCCGCAGGAATGTGTTTTCGCGGGCCTTACACGGCCCGCGGGCCGGACGTTCCCCACCCTTGTTCTGAGCAATCTAAGGTGACAACACCAGAACATGATAGACCTCTTCTCAAGTTTAGAGTATTTTCCTGCTGCATATTACCGCACTATAAGCCATTTTCGTTGAGGTATCATTTGTAACAGCCACGGTCGCTTCTGAGCCTTACCTACTAAAATGAATAGTTTAGATTTGCGTTTCGATTTACACCTTTCAACATGACTGAACATCGTATACACGAGGTCGCGGGTTCGACCGTGACCCTGACGTCTATATATTTTTAATTTGCATCTTCTGCCTGTGGTCGTGTGGATTTTGTATGGGCCTATTGTTTTAGGCCCATATATAGAGCTATTGGGAAGCTGTGACATTTTAAATTTTAAAAATGTAATCGGTAAGGTAATTCCTGTAAGATGATTTATTGGACGAAAGAGAGGAATTGTGTTTTGAAACAGCCCCATATTAGGCCGCTCATTGACGCTGATTGGCTTCCCTCCACATTACCTTATCATTCATTCTGTCACTGATTCATCCTGTTACAGCGAACCCAAACAAAAAAACCCGTTATGCCATTCATATTACGAATGAGTATCCGAACACCCATTGCACCTTCCCATCCCCCCTCCCCCCGTTCTCACATCCTTCTCTGAGCCACCCTCCCTGCCCATCAACCGTCCCTGCCCATTGCTGAGCCTCCGTCGAGCAAACAAGGATATTACCCTTCAACACGTTAGCACGGCAATTAATCCGACAAACAAACGCAGAGTGCGCTAAGTGGCCGCGCCACCACTGCCTTGCCAATTAGCTCCCTGACTGTTGCAGCGCTTAATTTGTCGAAGCGTGTTGGGGGGGGGGGGGTTTAACCAAGGAAAAAACAAATCCTACGCTTAATTTGTTTTGATGAGCAAAAAACCTGCAAAGTCATTTTCTTTTTTCACGTAGCTTACATTTTCACTCTGTGAAGGCTCGAATCTAATCGGAGACGGGCACGGGGGGGGGGGGGGGGCTATGTGGGTGACAGAATGAGCCTTCCCCATGGGACAGACGGTAATTTATTTGTCCAATTAAACACCGTTAATCGGGGAGAGACAATCATGTTAAGTTTGTATTAATATCACAGCGGCGCTGCAAGTTCGTCTTGTCGGCAGATACAAGTCCATGCACGTCTTGGAGACTAACAATTTATTTTCTACGTAAGGAGAAAAATAAACTTTTAGGTTTTTTCGGTGAAGTCACGTAGGTAAAAAAATAAAATTAAAATTAATAAAAGTAAAATAAAAATCACGACGTTTCGGAGGCAACACAAGCTTCCGTCTTCAGGTGGAACCGCCACAGCACGATTGCTGTATCAAGTAAAGATATCAAGTAAAGATACAGCAATCGTGCTGTGACGGTTCCACCTGAAGACGGAAGCTTGTGTTGCCTCCAAAACGTCTTGATTTTTATTTTACTTTCATTAATTTTAATTTTATTTTTTTACCTACGTGACTTTACCGAAAAAACCTCAGAGTATGATTCCTTGCAGTCACGAAAGCTTCAAATCTAGAAATAAAAATAAACGTTTGTAGGTAAATTTAAAGTGAACTTGCGTGTTGTTTTACCTCGTTGACGTCCGTGCGCAAGGCGTATTGTGTTCTTCACCCCGCTGCGAAAACCCCGTGCATTTATGATCTTAATTTTTTTTTACATTTGTACGCAGCCGGCCTATACAGATAAAGGTCATTTTCAAAGAGTCACTGTGTCCTTTTCTGCAGGACAAATGAAGTGATTGTGTTTGAATTGTATGGACAAATTTGGCCAAGACATTGGCACAATAACAGCCTACTCCCACAAATAATGTCACGGACGTTTTGTGCACACTTGTTAAAAGACCAAAACTCTTTTTTTTTGGTATCATCCCGCCGTCAGTGGGAAGGGCCGAGAGGCAGGTCATCGACCAGTGAGCTCACAGCACTTTGACGCAGCAGATCGAGACCCATAGGCCGCTCCATTGCCCTCTTCGTCTGACCTTGCCTCCGATTATTTGCGTTACGTCAGCCACACAACTATAATCGCCATGTAGATGATAACCCAGACTGAGGTAGCAGATACTCGCACATATAATGCCCTTTGGGAAGTGTTTGAAAAGTTAATTCTGAAAATACTTTTGTGTTTGTTGTTCTCAGCATACTGTGGTTTATTTCTGGTTTGGACGATGAACGTTCTTCATAGCAGAGAGGGGAAAAATCACGCCGATAACAACGTTGAAACTCGACAGTATTACTCTTTGGTTCTTTCGGTAAAGTCACGTAGGTATGAAATAAAATAAATTAAATTACGACGTTTTGGGCGCAACACAAGCGTCCGTCATCACGTGGGACAACCACAGCAAGAAACATTTGCTAAAGTGGGCAAAAGGGCTGCTGCAACAAGAAGTTTTAACAAATCTAGATTCGACAGTATTGATATGGGTCACCACAAGGGCATGCCAGTTATTATAAGCTTGGGTCTGTGAGGTGGCCAAGAGATGGTAGGCAGTGTTGAGTGTAACCCCCCCTCCTCTCCCCTTGTATGCTTGGGTTTTCTCCAGCATCTCTCGTTTCCCACGTGCCAAACACTCATTAATATTATTTATTGGTCAAACATTGAAATGCGGGACTTTCTTGAATAAGCATCTTGAGATTCAGCGAGGCTTTCTCGGGTAAAAAAAAAACCACGTGGCATTGATATGTAATAATAAGCTCGTAAAACGTTTAAATGTAAATCAAAGTCTCTTTCTGCTCCAGTCAGTATTGGGGTTGAACTCGCAAACATTGGTGGCCCTGTGCCAGTGGCATAAATTCTGCATTCCTATGGCGGGAGCCAGTATATGGATTGTTTACTGTCGATTTCCCACTCAGTGGTACTTAATGTATTGTCCTTACGGAGATGATGGACTTCGTTCTGACCAGGATTTTAACTCACAACCTTCTGATCAGAGTACTCTAACCATCTGATTGCGGTGGGACGTAGCCAAATCGCGTCTCGAGCTGTCAGAGATGTGCACCAACTTCAGCCTTTGATTGGAAATGTTTCGTAAAATAACTTCGCTTTTTTTTCTTCCCCACTGACTATCCTCCATCCTTACACGCCAACTCGTTGTAAAGCATCAACGTCAACCTGTGCGTGTGTTATTATAGCCGGACTGTTGCGGTTGAGAAATTAAAAAACATCTGTGGGGAACGGCACTCCAACCAAACGTTGCAATAGCTTAATTTATCGGAGTGCCATTGCACAGCGAGAGAGTTCTACACTTTAATAATAATAATAATTTATTCTTGCATTTTGAAACGTAATAAAAACCCAGCACAGGGCATTATGAATGCGTCGACTATGAGCAGGTCTTTTGGGGAAGGCAACGCGGGCAGAAGAAGAGTGAGGCCCTTTGAATGGACGCCCGTCTTTGTGTGGGAATTGGCTTTTACAACTGGCATCGCTTTGACGTAGAATGGGGCGCATGGGTGGTTGCCACCCCAGCCGACGCTGCCATGAAAAGCTGAATGTGATGTAACATCAGCGTAACGCGTCGCTCCCCGGTGCGCCGCGTCTCAGCCGCCCCCTCCCCCCTTCGTTCGCGTTGCTTCCCTTGGCCACTCCTCTCACGACGACTGCTGCGTGGCGCATCGCGCATCGCATCGCTTCGCGCTGCACGCTGTGATCGTTGGCTCGTCGGTCGTGGCGGGCGGGCAGGCGGGCGGACGGGTGGGCGTCCGTGGGGTCCGTCCGTGCGTAGGTCCGTGGGTCAATGCGTCCGTGCGTGAGTCCGTGGGTCCGTGGGTCAATGCGTCCGTGCGTTCGTGCGTAGGTCCGTGGGTCAATGCGTCCATGCGTGGGTCCGTGGGTCAATGCGTCCGTGCGTGAGTCCGTGGGTCCATGCGTGCGTCCGTGCGTGGGTCCTTGCGTAGGTCCGTGTGTGGGTCCATGCGTACGTTCGTGCGAGCGTGGGTCTGTGGGTCCATGCGTGCGTCCGTGCGTAGGTCCGTGCGTGGGTCCATGCGTAGGTCTGTGGGTCCACGCGTCCGTGCGTGCGACCGCCCGTGCGTGCGTGCGCGTGAACATTAATTTGCAGGATGATGCAATCCCCCACCCTCCCGCCCAAAACAAGTCAATCGCTCTTAGATTTTAGGCACGTGCCCATCACTCCTACCCGCTGAGTTTTAGATGCATTAATAAGAAGAAATACAACTTTAAAGTCAATGGCACGGCACTCTGTCGCAGCACTCTTAGTCATCTGCACTGGCGAATAATGATGGCCGTGATGCAGCAGTAAGAGCACTGGCGCATTATCGTATTTACGTAACTCCTCGAAGCAACTTTTAAGTATTTATTTCCCATTAACAGTGCTGCAAATTCATTGTACGGCCAGAGCGATATAGTCCCTACAAGATTTCGATTTAAAGCTTTCGTGACTGCAGGGATTCATCTTCTTGGTTCTTTCGGTAAAGTCACGTGACTTTACCGAAAGAACCAAGAAGATGAATCCCTACAAGATTATAGTACTTTTTGTGTGTTTTAATTTCGGTTTACATTCAAGTCAAATTTTACCATGAGCATGATGTCTGCGCACGTATGTTTGTGTGTGTGTATAGGCAGCTGTTATTAACACACACACACACAGTGCTATGATTGTGGCGAGCTTGGATTGAATATTGGCCATGGATAACAGTGGCACTGGGTACCTTAACACGCTGTAGGCCCCGTTAGGTCAAAGCGGCCTCATATTCGTACCAAGTGCAGTGTGTAGACAACGGTGGAAGGAGTGGTTCGCTAAACCCACACCCTCGTGTGTCATGACGGCTGAAATCGGTGCTCGGGTAATATAGCCCTTGCCACAAGAGTCTATGAGGCCCGATTTGAAGGACCGTGTCTCGTGTGTTGACGTGTACGAACGGTACAGTTAAATACACGCTGAGTTAAAAAAAAAGTTGGAAGAGAATTCCTCTCTCTCACTGCGGCTGGGCATTCTTAAGAGGTAAACCTCCTCAATGCGTCAATTAAGGGACCGTTACAAGAGGCTG
Organism: Lampetra fluviatilis; assembly: GCF_964198595.1. Lineage (NCBI taxonomy): Eukaryota > Metazoa > Chordata > Hyperoartia > Petromyzontiformes > Petromyzontidae > Lampetra > Lampetra fluviatilis. The sequence continues at coordinate 27,360,356 of NC_136276.1, read as the reverse complement.
CGTTCAGGGACCATGAACCACATTGAATGTGAGAGGGCTTAGCGCAGTTGATTCATGGTGCTAGAACAATGCGATTGCAACAATAACTTCATCCGTATTCAGATTAAAAAAGAGACGTATCTCGGCTTGGTGCAGATTTTTTGGAGAGCAATTTCACAAATAATTTAACCTGAATTCCCACCTATTTATGGATGTATGTTGAACTTCTTTCGCACCCTACGTAGCCAACCGTGCTAATCGGAGGTTCGGGGGAAGGACAACATACTAAGCACAAAAAGCAGTTCTAAAGCAATGAGTTTTGAATTTGGAGGATGCTTTAAAATGTATATTTTCAAAGGATCCAAAGTATAATTTTCCCACCATCCATATGGAACCAATGCATTGAGCAGCACTGTGTTGAGACATTCAAAGTGGTTGCCTTATTCAGACAACTCCTCCTGGCAGAGGAATGTGGAATATCCACCACCAACTCGGAGACACCAGCACTACCTCTATCACGTGTTTGGCCTGACCTTTATAGAGAACAATGCCGCTTGTTACCGTTAACGTATCTGTAGCCAAATGCAACGCGTAATATCGTAGCCATTAGTAACGAGAGCGAGTTACGTTCACGAGTACGGCCTACGCAGTTCCTAGCACGATATCAGAATCAGAAGCGAACAAGCGGCGCAGCGATTCAAGCGAATAGCTCGTGACATTCTTCAATTACGTCATCTCGTTTGCATAGTTTCCCATGAACAAAAAAAAATCATTCTGATTTGAGCAGTTTCCACCCCCCCCACCCCAACACCATTAACCTAAATGTAATATTAGCATTTCAATGCCGCGCAATTAGCATACATTCCAAAGAAGTGAATTCATCGGTCGAGGCACGCATCTCTTGAGCGCATAACAACCAATTGTATCCGCTGTCTTGGTGCATCGACACACGCCGTTGCATGGCACTCGAAGCCGAGTCGGTGGCGGTTCTTCACGTTTGACGGTGATTTTGACGGTGATTTTGACGGTGATTTTGCGTCCGATTGTTCGAGCGGCAATTTTGGGTGGTGACGGAGGGGGGAGTCGGCGGGGGAGCTGTGTGGAGCCCCTTCGGCGGTGTCCAGGATCGTCGTTTCTTGGCACGAATGCCACTTGCTACAGGGGGGGGTGGATTAGAGGCTGAAGGGCGACGCGAATTCTCAGTGCGTGACGCGGTGGCAAGGCGCAGTGACCTCGAGACGGAGAAATAATTAAATGTAAAAAAAACTATAACAATTTTTTATGATACCAGGTAAAGCCCACTGAGCTATATAGCTTCATATATATAGAAGCGACCTGGTCACAAATGAGAGCTCAACGAAGTGGCTTGTCACGTGGGACATTTATTGCAGCCAAATACTCTAAACGCACGTGGATTCTAAGTGTGCAGGGAAAAACCGGAGCACCCGGAGAAAAATCCACGCGACCACGGGGAAAACATACAAACTCCAAATACACTCCAGGCGTCAGGGTCTGGATCTAAGCCACGACCACTTGTATACAAGGCGAGGTAGTTAACATCTCGAGGCAGTTAACAATTTGCATTCATCCACACTTATGCAATTCCCTCCCACCCACCCTCACCCCACCCCCACCCCACCCCCACCCTCACCCCGCCCCCACCCTCACCCCGCCCCCACCCTCACCCCACCCCCACCCTCACCCCACCCCCTCTATTTGTGCTGTGGGTGGCATGTTCTCATGGAATGAAGAAATTTACATTTGGAATTTCCGCAGCGAAGCATCGTGGCATCAACATCCTACAGGAACACAGCCACCCCCACCCCACCACCACCCCAAAAGGTTTTGTCTAAAAGACGCAGAGTCCATGATGTTATCATCGCATTTTCGAGGATCGCACGCAAATGGATTTACATGTTTAGAATACACAACATCCACCAGCAGAATGTGAGCAACGTGAGCAAAGTGAAAGTCGTGTACAGTGAGTTCGCTCACCAAACATAAATAATTGTTGGTAGAACACAGCTCTACTGTGGCTAGGAGATGTTAACTACCTCGCCTGGTATACAGGAGGTCGTGGGTTCGGTCTCGACTGACGCCTGTATATTTGGAGTTTGCATGTCTCTCTCTCTGTGGTCTCGTGGACTTTTCACGGGGTCCTCCGGTTTTCCCCTCCACATTTATAATCAACACGCGTTTAGAGTATTTGGCTTCTGTACATGTCCACATAACAAGCCACGTCGTTGAGCAATCATTTGTGGCCAGGTCGCTTTTGAATAAAAGAACTACATAGCTCAGTGGGCCTCACCTGGTAAAATCGAAATCGTTTATAGTTCAAATAGTAATCGCTGGAAGAAGCAGTGCGTATATCTACGGAAATTATTGAAAGTGGACTGGGTCAAAGTGATCAGAATCAGAATGTTTATTTTTGCTGGTGGAATCCGATGAGCTATGATGCTCTTTTTGCACAGATACTCAGTGCGGGCGGGACAGCAAGTCACAACAGCAAATAGTAAAATCAAACGATAGGATTGCGAAATAGGTGAATTGCTTTTGAATTGTTTTATTTGATGATGAAGAGCAGCGTGCCCGTGGACTTGAAGAGTGGCACGTGGTTTTATTTTCCAGCGTGCCTGGTTTTTCTCTGGATACTCCAGTTTCCTCCAACACAGAAGACGCTGCTTACATTTGATCGGCCAAACATCCCACGGCAGAATCCTCTTGGAAAAGATTCTTCATACTCATTGAGATTATCACGGGGAAATTATATCTACTAAAAAACAGTTGTAAAAACCATGTGATCGCTGACAGATTTGGAAGGGCATTAGCAAAGTGCGTTGCAGTCACTGATACATCCTGACATAATTTTAAAGAGCCACCGTGTGCAAATACATTAGTTCTGATCCAAATGCCAAACGGTCCACATTTAACCAAATTGTGGTGTGATGTGTCGTATATAAAAAATACAATACACATTTATTACCTTTGCCAAATTGGTTGCATGTAAATACATAATTAAATGTATTTGTTTAATTTGTACCTTACCGTGAAACACATTCTTTACAACGGAATGATGATGTTGATGCCGATTATATTTTGCCTTTGTGGAGAGAATATAGCATCATAAGAAAGAGTTATCAGTTGATGTTGCAGTTGCATTGAGAAAAAAAAAATTCCAATCCAGCACATCTCTATCTTTAAACACTGAAAAAATACGAAACATTTCTGCTAATGTTGAATGTATTTTCATAGAAACATAACTTTATACGTTTTAGTTGGGAAATATGAATTACGCGAACACTGCAAACAATCACATGTAAGCTTAGCTATGTAGGACTTCCAGTTAAGAAGTACCATTTCACATACCCAGTTAGTACAGATAGAACTCTGGAAGACCTCTTACTTGGCAGTCAAAGGGGTTCATTGAAAGTGAAATGTTATTTTGGCTCACTGCAAGAGGCCTATTGGTGGGGCAATGTGCGAGTCACATGTCCTTCATATCTCCCAAACATCCGGCCACAAAGGTGGTGGCGGTGTGGAGGAGGTTCGTGAAGGACGCTGCTGGGGAGTTGGAGGCAGTCGCCCTTCAGCAACAACGGAGGGCGGAAGAGCGGTGGTGCAGCGGTTAGCGCTATGCTGCTCTACAAACCGGCGCATTGTCAACACCAGTGACGAATATCTAAACTGACCATGAGCCTCCCCTAGGTCGACTCAGCCTGAAATGAGTACCTGGTGCAGTGTGTAAACATCGCCACTGGGGAGACAAAGGCGGTCGGGTGTAGTACTGGCCACCCACCCCTTTGTGTACCATTCCGGCCTTAATAATTGCTTCCTAACAGTGCTTTCGCCAAAATGTATTTTAAGGCTGTACAGGGGATCTTTGTCTTTTGTTTAGACTGATGTGCGAATGGCAGTATCTCTTTACCACACTGGTTGCACTTTTAGCTGGTTGTTTGATGGAAGGTGGTCACCTGTTTTAGACTTAAATAGTTTAGACTGAAGTTGACAACACGAGTGGCACATAATATCCGAACTTTTGCTGACCACCTTAAAATAACCTGTTGTGATTCCTATACAGAACAAGGCATTGTTTGCCTTGTTCTGTATAGGTCAGTGTTTTTCACTCATTCTCACTTTCGCCGATAAGACATCATCAGTGAGAGGGCCTCCACACATTTGAAACCATTGGGGGTTTGACAGCAGCACGATGCTGATGATGATGATGGGGCGGGGGGGGGGGGGCTTTCACATGTTGTATATTGGCCGTGGGCCGCACGTCATGGGGCCGCACTAAAGGCCCCCAGTGGCCCCGAGTGGCCCGCGGGCCTTGCAATAAAGAACACTGCGTGTCGGTGCTAATCAACGTGGCCTGCCTACAAACAACTCACCCTCAGCGTGCTCAATCTTGTCAGATCTCGGAAGCCAAGTCGGCTTGAGCCTGATTAGTACTTGGCTGGGAGACTGCCCGAGGCTGTGTGGAAGCCAAGAGATGGTTGGTCACCAATTTATTCTAGAATCTATATGTACGGAGCTTAGAGTGCTTTCTCTCCACACACGCACGGATTTTATCCAGGAACTCCCCCCCCCACACCCAAAAGCTGAACACTTTTGGAATGACATTCGTTTTTTTGTTTAACAAACATCCCAATGCAGAAACGTACAAAAAACAAAAAAAGAAGAGTCCTGTACCTCAGTGACCCTCCTCTGGATAAAGGACATTTATGATTATTATCATCAAAGTTTGCTGCTCCGTCCCGTAAGTCAGGCTAAGTGAGGGATTTATTGGTGCGCGCGCGTGCATTGAACACTCGCTCCCGGCGGCAAACACAAAATAAATGCTTCTGTTTAGAACGAGCAACTAAGCAGAATTGATTTTCTTCCTGCCGGCCGGGCGGTTGTGTATTGTTAGCAGCTCCTCACATACAGCAGCAGCAGCAGCAGCTCACATACAGCAGCAGCAGCAGCTCACATACAGCAGCAGCAGCAAGCAGCAACAAGCAGCAGCAGCAAGCAGCAGCAGCAAGCAGCAGCAGCAAGCAGCAGCAGCAAGCAGCAGCAGCAAGCAGCAGCAGCAAGCAGCAGCAGCAAGCAGCAGCAGCGGGCAAGCACGTGCCCTCCTCTCCCTGCACCCCTCTCGCCGTCGACCCCCCCCCCCACACTGCTGCTTCCGAGCGGCTCCCAGCTACCGCCGCCCCCCACCCTTCCTTCTTGCTAAATTCTGCGCATCTACGCCGACCAAATATTGACGCGCGGCCACGAGGGAGGGGGAGTGGTGGGGCACCCAAAACTGCGACCCGCTCACACACACAAAATCGTCGCAGAGATATTGCGTGACACACAGCCAGAGGCAGCTGCTGTAGCTACGGCTGCTGCTGGCTGGCTTGTCCCCCCCCCCCCCCCGGGGTGCTGCTTATATACACAGATCTATTTTATATTGTTGTTGCTTGAACGCCACCACCGCACGTGTGGGCAGCCGCAGCAGCAGTAGTCACAGTGCGCAGTGGCACTTTCTAGCTCTGCAAATGTTGGGCTCAGGTGGGAGGGGGGGAGCCCGTGGCCTTTAACATTGAGGATTGGGGGAAAAGCAGCAACAGACGCGTTGTTGTTGTTGGGCATTCGTTCGTTGTGTGATGCGTTGGGCGTTGTGATAATAGAGGGTAGCGTTTGGAAGTGTTTGCTTGTTCGAATAAACTAAACCCGCACTATTTGGGGACAGAGAAGTGCGTGTTGAATTAATTTAACTGGAATAAATGATTCGCGTTGCGTGTATACTGTATATCGTGAACTTTGGTAAAAACAAAAACCTGTAAAGACAATACTTTAAAGGGTGCGGTGGGTGGCCGTTGAAAGGAGAAATATGGGCGGCACTACTGTCCATTGGTGGTGCTGCACCAGTGAAGTAATGTCCACATTCCCATGGCAGGGGCCGGTATATTCATCGTACAGTCATTATTGACTTGACGCAGAGGGGGGAGGGTGGGTGGGTGGGTGTGGGGTGGGGTGGGGGTGCAGGTAATGGGGGTCGGGTTAGTAATGGTTTGTGCCCTGCGCTATGAACCAGAGGACCCGGGTTTGATTTCGGACTACAGCCAACATGTGCGGTGGGATATCTGATCTGGTCCTGGCACCCCTCCTCGCCTCCCTCCACCACTTCAACCCACAGTGACCAGCGTGGTGAAGTATGGTCAAACCACCCCGATGATCACCATGGAGTTGGGGGGGGAGGGGGCTTTCATCCAGCAGTGGACAACACATTGTATTTTTATTGCACATGAATGCATGTATTAATTAATTCATGAAAGTATCTTCTTGGTTCTTTCGGTAAAGTCACGTAGAAGGGAAATAATAAAATAATAAAAATAAAACAATAAAATAATTCTCAAGACGTTTCGGCCACAACGCAGTGAATCTTGCACAAGAGTATGTCAGCAAACACTTCACTGCATTTCGCTGTAGCACTGTATTAATGGCAGTGAATCTGGCACAAAAATAAGTCATAAAACACCTTACTTCATGTCACTGTAGCACTGTATATAACTCACCTTCAATTTGTTAAAATTCACTGCTCTGATACTTTATTCTCTTCTGCTTTCTGTCGCTGGGGTTGAAATAAATTTGAATTCAATATAATATCTGGAAAATCACCGAGAAATGTCTATTTTTTCAATAATGTAGAAGCATAAATTAGACTGACCTTTCATCTCAAGTGCTGAAGAAATAAATAAAAACACCAAATCCATTTTGTTGCTGCGTATAATTATTGATTAGATTCACTTTCAATAAAGAAACGTCAAACTTAAAGCGAATTTGCTATTTAATTTTATTTCCGCTCGACCTTCTTCTGCGTGAGTGTAAAAATCCACCCACTCATGAATATTAATGACGAGGGGGAGGGGGTGCGGCATGTGGAGTGACGTCACGCACGTTACACACAAACAGACATTCTTGGCTCATTATGCATTGTCTGCATCCAGCTTCTCCAGTTGTCTATTGTTTGCAAACCACTCCTCATTAATGAATTGACAAAAACTAAATCCCAACACAGGACCCTCCGGAAAATGAGGCTCATTGAGGCTTTTCTGGATACATTATTTTTCTTCTTACGTAAAAGTCAATAAGGTAGAAAGTTATTTATTTATGTAAATAATGTATTTATTTTCGTAAATTAATGTATTCATTTTCGTAAATTAATGTATTCATTTATGTAAAAGAATGTATTTATTTTCTACGCGAGTTCATGGGTCAAGCTCCCTCCTCTATACCCATTCTACTGCAACTCTTCACCTCACAATGCCACAATCCATACTCTATTTAACCAGGTAAGGCCCACTGAGATGTATAGCTCCTTTTCAGAAGCGACCTGGCCACAAATAATGGCTTAGCAAAGTGGCGAATCACGTGCAAATGTTTCGCGGCCAAATACTCTAAACGCACATTTATAATTGTGGAGGAAAAAACCGGAGAAAACTCCACGTGGCCACGGGGAGAGAGACACGCAAACAGCAAATATACAGCAGGCGTCAGGGTCGAGGATCGAACCCATCACCTCCTGCATCCCAGGCGAGGCAGTTCACTCTCGACGCTATGGCGCCTCATACTCGGCTTCTTGAGCCATATGAAGGGCAATTCGTACGGTTAGATGACACCATCACACATTGCAGTTTAACCTCACAGAAAGTATGATCTTTGTTGTAGATATAAATCACAATATAGTGCTGTGACATCTTCTTGGTTCTTTCGGTAAAGTCACGTAGAAGGGAAATAATAAAATGATAAAAATAAAACATAATAAAATAATTCTCACGACGTTTCGGCCACAACGCAAGCAGCCGTCCTCAGGTGAAGAACAGGTCTGTCGGAAAGACAGCGCTGTCTTTATTTTATTATGTTTTATTTTTTATTATTTTATTATTTCCCTTCTACGTGACTTTACCGAAATAATCAAGAAGATGAATCCCTGCAGTCACGAACGCTTTAAATCGAAGTGCTGTGACATTTCATCGTAGCTATATACATTTTTTTCTCTGATATATGTATCCGCTGCTTAGTAACACTTAGCCGAAAGCAGCCGTCTAATTGCGACGGAACGCAAACCTGTGTTTGTTGTTGCATAGTCGCTTTGGCTGCGACTGCGGCAATTTGTCCAACGCGAAATCTTTCAACAATTGTGTTGTTGTGTCGGATTCATCGCCCAGTGCAGCGCTCCCTCGGGGCCTCATAATTTAACCGCGTCAATATCCAACAACAGATGCCGAACAAACATTCCTCACAGGGAAAATGATCGCACTTTTTTTTTAAACAACGCGGTTACCCCCCGTGGAGGGCTCGTGACTGACAGACTGGCAAGTTCACTGGTTCCACGACGTACCGCCTTGTGTGCCGAGCCCTCTAGCTCAAGTTCAAGTTCATGTATTAGGTATAGCCCTGTGAGCCATTCGGCTCTTGAATCGGGTGCAACTGCAACAAACAAAAAAACAAAAACATGAACAAAAATACATCTTAAAGTGACTGTGTGCAAACAGAAAATCCAAGAAAAGACAGCAAAATATTGCAGAAAAATCACCGTACACCAACACTGTGTGCAAAAATCCCAGTGGGATGCAAGTCAAACAACAACAACAACAACCACAAGACAACTTAGATTAAGCTGACCTGTGTTTACTCCGAGTTGGTCAAGCCTCCTGCTCTCTCACTCGCACCTTTGCTTTGCCATGATTGAAGTTCCGCGCTCTTGATCACCGTTGTTTAATAAGAACATTAAGGGGTCGTGCGCTCGTGTTTGTACAGTTCGTCACGGTGGCGAAATGTTACCTCCCTCGCCTGGTATACAGGACGTCGTGGGTTTGATCCCGACCCTGACGCCTGCTGTATATTTTGAGTTTGCACGTATCTTTCTCTTTGGTCGCGTGGATTTTTCTCCGGGTCCTCCGGTTTATTCCTCCCACATTTGGAATAAAAATGCAGAGTATTTAGTTGCTATAAATGTCCACGTGATAAACCCCTTCGTTCAGCTTGTTGTTTGTGGTCAGGTCGCTTCTAAAAAAAAGAGCTATAGAGCTCAGCGGGCCTTACCCGGTAAAATACAAAAATATATCCAGTTTCAGTTTAGTTTATTTCCTCAGCTGCAAAGCTGGCCTCAATAGGCACTCACTAACACCACTCGCGCCAACAGTCAATAAGGGATATAGCCAACGCGACACCTTTAATTAAATATTCACGTTAATTGCCCGTGGAAATGTTGCCACCGCTCTAAGTTGCACACTGTTGGGTCGCCAATGTACATTTGTTCACACAGATATCGTTGCAAGGGGGGGGGGGGGGGGTGTAAATTACTTTTCTCACGCCTGTAATGAAGCTGTAGGCCTACAAATTGACAGGTGTGAACGCTGTTTTTGATGGACATGGATATTCTTGGCAGATGATCAGACGGCCACATCATTTGCGCTGCGTTCTCAAACGCCACATTGCTGGTACGGGGATTACCTTTTGTTAGCATTTAAACGGTTTCAGTGTTTTAGGCATTCAATTCCTTTGACAATGCATCGTCTTCAATCCGGCGGCTTTAGAGCTGGGATTGACGGATGTAGCGTCGTTTATTTGTGTGTGTGTGGTGTAAGACACCCATCTGCAGGGCTATGTGGAGGCCAGTAGCAGGCAGTACAGCAAGTACAGGAGATCACCGATTATATTATCCGGCAGCTTCGGGGAGGGAAGGGGGAGCGGGATTTTCAAAACATGCGGATAATCACTACATCATCATTATTTAACATAGATTATTTTATCACTTTCTTGTAAGGAATTATGCTTTTAAACGTTGTGTATGCTTTTTTTACGTGTTTTAAATTGGTCCACTACGTGAAACTGGTATACATAAACATGCAAATAGACACAAATAAATATCTTACTGTAGAAAGTTCGTGTATTTACTGTACCGGACTTACCACTCCAAACTCTAACATTTAATATGGGGTGGTGTACGTAGTTTGCACTTGCTTCAACAACCACGTGTTTGACAATCGCCCGACTGGTTACAGCCATCGGAGCGGTTTCGCCGGATCGGCCCAGGACCGCCGAATCATGTTGGAAGCCTGCCGGTTATTCGATGATCAATTTGATTGTTTTGATCTCTCTGAATTAATTTCCGAGTTATTTCTCAGTCGGGGTGGGTTTCTCTCTAGTTCCCGCCGTTTACTTGACACATGCAAAGACTGCGACTAAAACGTATGGAAATAAGCAAACCAACAATAGCCACACATGAAGCAGCAGCAGCAGCAGCAGTAAAAAAAAACTCCAATAAAACTCAACGAGCAAATTATGCAAAGTGAAGATGAAAACATAATTAAAATCTCCAATACCACTGGGCTGGAATTTAATTGTACACGGTGAGTGGGGTGAATACGGCTGAACGTTTCCGATTGTTTAACACCTCCCGTCGATGGCTCGAATCTGTGGCCCTCAGCTGTTGATGTCTTGATAATGGCAACGCCGATCGTGCCGTGCTCATGAGATGACACCTCCTGTAGTGGCTGCTGTGCAAATTACTCGAGAATTATAATTATCAACTTTCGTAATTGCTGCCAACGGAATCCACTTTTTTTTTTTAATAAGCCGTCACGGATACTTTTTGTATTGAGATGGAAAAACAAATAACCTGCGGGAATTGGGGACCTTTTATTTCCTAAAGAAAAACACATTCCAAAAATATTCACCATTAGCCGGCCCAGTAGCTTTGCACAGATTCACGGTTGAACAATGTAACCATTTGCAAGTGTGCGTTCACTGAAGTGAGCTTCCATCGGAACGTTTGCAAAATGGTTATGGGTTATTATATTGTTTAGGTACCTCATTGGAAATATTTCCAATGATGATATAGAGCACGTCAGTCACTATAAAGTGGCAAACCTGTTGAGAATCCTAGTCGCAAATGAAACCTAGAATTTTAAAGATAGTTGCTGAGCACAGGGCACAATGCTCAGAACCTTGAGCAGCCAGCAACAAGCAGCACGATCAACTATTTAGTCACGTAGAAAGAAAATAAATTAAATAATAGAGTACGACGTTTCGATTGCAACACAAGCAACCGTCATCAGGTAGAACTAAATTTGAGAGAGAGACAAAACACAGGGACGGAGACACATAGACAGACACACAAGCAGAGAGAGACGACACAGAGACACACAGAGACCCAATGCCTCTGCGTCGAGGCCTTAAATAGAGGGGGGGGGGGGCAGAGAGAGAGGTGGGTCTGCTGGTGGCTGCTGCTGGAGCAGAGAAATTAGCATGTCAATGAATCCACCCCGAAACGACCGAGGGAAAGAAGAGAGAGAAATAGTTTGAGAAAACTAAATTTAGCAAATATTTTGGAAATGTAATGTAATGCAACACAGACAGTGGGTTTACACACAGTCAACGCATAGCCTGGTTGATTACGATCTCCAAAGATTGCTAAATTTGAAGTGAAGTGTGAAATTTGACAAACAGAGACACAAAGAGAGAGAGAAAACAACTTACATCCTCCCCGTAGAGGTGTTTCAAACTTGATTTGAAGCTTTCGTGACTCCAGGAAATACTCTTTGATTCTTTCGGTAAAGTCACGTAGATAGAAAATAAATTAAATAATAAAGTATGACGAAGTGTTGCAATCGAAACGTCGTTCTCTATTATTTAACTTATTTTCTTTCTACGTCACTTTACCGAAAGAACCAAAGAGTAATTCCTGCAGTCACGAAAGCTTCAAAACAAGTTTGAAGCACGATCAACGTCGTAGTGCATGGATATGAGTGCAACGCGTTTGTATGAAGTTGAGACGTCACCAAAACAACATCATCCACGAGGCCAGGCTCTCACATTGGTAACGTGGAATTACCGGCCCTAGTTTCAGGGCAGCTCATTTGAACAGGGAGGCATTTTGACTCACGAGTCTGACTAGAAATGCTACGCTCGTACATTCTGTTCGCCGATAATAATAATATGGGGGTAAAGCACAGTCCGTGATAACATCGCGAGATGCGTACGCAGGCTGAACAAAGACTGAGGAGCGTGGGTAGCATCTAGAAGCATCCAGCAGCATCCCACGGCCTTGTGTGATGCTACACTGAGGCAGCCGTAGGACCGTTTACTCCTATTTGCGCTACGTAGTTCAATTCACTCAAACGCGTTTTTTCCAATTTCCAACCGCGCTATGAAACAATGTGTTCCCTAGTACATTCATCGCGTTATATCCAATTCGCGTTATGAAATCACGCAGCTTTAGAGGAGAGCAGACGGTGTTATCCTGCACACGTATTGGCCTATTTTCGTACGGACGTTTGCGCGATCACCTCTCTCACGTACGTCAGCTTTGCTCTGCGTGCTCTGATTTTCTCCCACACGCAAAATAAAGCACTGGAGAATAAATCCCCCAAGCAGAAATCTCGTGAAAAAAGTCTTGACAGTCACTTGAAGTACTGTACTTAAATAAAAAAAATACTGTCATATTATTTCAAATCTTGTTGTGCGATGAACCAATACAGCACCTCTTTCATGGTTAACAGAGACATGTTGTATATATCTTGAAATAAAAGCATATTTAAAACAACATTTTCAAGAGAATTACTTTATTTCCCCGAAATCACATGAAAAAAATATGTAACAATTCAAAAATTCAATAATTTTCGACCACCCTGTGTACACAGTATTCAATATACATTGTTTGGAGAGCAGATGCATTCGGTACGGTACCGTGCGTGCTTCAAAGGACAGCGTGAAACAATTGTGAGCGAAATGTTCCCCCAAGGATATGAAATCACCCGTCGGGTGACTTGTAAAAGTATGACGCCCCCACGTCTTAAAATGCCATTAGGATTCGCTTCCATTTCAACTGGAAGACGATGACCCCCCCTCCCCCCCCGTAGTGTGAGTTTCTCAAGGAGCCCGCGATGGTTGGGCGATCTACGCGCCACTGAACCAACGATTCGATAATCCCAGACTTCACACGGCGCGACAGCTGAAGGCTGCGACGGTGCCGTGCGGAATTTTCAAAGGGAGTCGCCATAACCAGTTCAAAGGGGCCCTAAGGGTGGCAAGGGCATTGGGTTACCACCACCACCAGCACCAAGCACCACCACTCGGGGCACCAGACTCCGTGGTCGAGGATGATTATTTTTCCATCGCTGCATAACGTGATACCGACGTTTCCCCATTGTTCTGCGGGTGTCCCTCGAGGCGGGCAGGGAGAGAGGGAGGGAGGTTACGTCTCAAGAGAGTGGTAGGGGTGGGTGCCACAGCCACACTTCTATAGCGTTAATGCATTGAGTGTTAGGGGGTCACTCAGCCGCGTGTGACCAGCGTCTGTGATCACGTGGTGCATCGCGAGTGAATCAAACGTGCTGTGTGGTGCTATTGATCACGCGGTGTTTGTGGGATGTATTTTGTTGTTGTGGTTGTTGTTGTTGTAACGAAGCGTTGCACACGCATACCAATGATCGTGCAATTTCACAACAAGTTTCGCGTTACTTTGTTATGGAAATGTTTTGTAAGCCAAAACATTAGTTCGTGCGTTTATATTGACACCGTGTGTTACATCTGGTCGTTTATTGAATACTTTGTTTAAAGGATATGGCGAATAAAAAAAATCACTTAAAAGTCAACATTGTGATTCACTTTCCATATGGTGATAAAAAAAACTGCTGGGTAACTTCTTATCTATGGGTTTCAAGGGCAGTAATTGAATAAGAAACGTCGTAGGTTTTATGGAATAAGGAAAGAAAGTAAAAACACGTACATGCATTCACAAGGAATGTCTGGACACCATTATTTAGAATGTGCAATTCGCAACGCAGATTTTTTACTTGAAACCTGCAAAGGCAAATTTGCAAATATATCACAAACTAGCCGTGTGCGTTAAAAGAGTTAAAATTTTGGCTAAACTTATGTGGGAAATCTGTGGCTTTTTATATATTTAATATTATTAGACTGGATGTCACTCATTTTCAGTATTTATTTACTGAGGTTTTTTAGTTTAAAGATTGTTCAGATTAAATGTACGTTTTGCAGAATAAATGTGGGTAATTGTGTAGAAAACAAGATTTGTTCTTAAATACGTGCGAATTTTTATCCTTTAGCTTTTTTTTAAACCGTCAATCTTTACACAGCCGCATGCCTTCTGCTCGCTATACAGTATGTCACCGGATCGTTGTGACTTAACAGCATGCTTGGGTAATGCCCCTCCAAAAAAAGCTGTCGAGCAACTAAGATCTGAACTTGGTGAATGAGATAGCTCTTTGCATAGTGGGCGGTCGGGATTGCTGACTAGAACTCGTGCAAAGTTCGTTTTCATTTGTGCAGTCATTGGTGATCGGGCTGAAGCATCAACTCTTGGCAACCGTTTAATCACAGGTGGTTGAAACCTATCTTCGAATAGAGCATTTCAGTGATGGATGTTCAATGCTGTGACACAAGCTCTATCCATTATTATTATTATCGGTATATCGCAATTATTACTTTCATTTGACTGTCCCCCTTGTATGTGCATGAATTTATCGAGGGTCATTCGAACACTAAAACCTGACATGTTAACTTACCTTTTATTTAAACGTCCTATAGTTGGCTCCATCTAGCCCTTTTACTGCAAAGAGGTTAATGAAGTGCTTTTGCTGGCAAGTGTGCCTTGTGTTGAACATATTTAGCCTGTGAGTACATGGCCATTTCTAACAAATCCTGCCAATAGCTTTAATATTTAAAGTCCCAAAGGTTTGCAGGCTATGGGCCTTATTCCATTCTGGCGAGGGGCCTGTATCGCGTGATTTATTCTTTTGGATGCAAAAGCCAAACATTCCCCCAAAAAAGTCAAGATCTCTAATTTTTCACCCAAAATCATCCAAGGTGGGAATCGGGCTCGTGCTTTCGGCCTGCTTTTTTGGGCCAGCCACGAGCCCTTTTTGTTTCCAAGCGAGGATGAACAGTGGAAGTGCTCTGTCTCAGTCTCGACACATCCGACGTCGAAAAGGAGCAATTAGCATAACTTGTTTTGTACTTTTCAACTGTGAAAAGCCCCACGTTCATGCATTGTTGAGGAAAGTCACCCGTACATAACTACAATTACGTCCTTCCTCGGTGGGTTGTGGGTGAAAATAATAATCTTGTTGTCCCCCCCCCCCCCCGCATCTCCGATAAGCACAGTTGGCTGCATACGGTGTGAAAGAAGTTCAACATGCATACATTCTCTCCTGGACAATCACTGTTTCAGCAGTAAAGTTTAAATAGGACAAACCCAAGATCGGTTTGGACTTTATTGACTCATCAGCAGTGTGTGGCCCATAACGAGATGCTGCCGCATGGCCTGATGTTATCGATTAGGTTAGTGCGAGGCGTTACGAAAATTAAGTTTAATGTTACATACAGGTCCACGAACGAGAGCGAAAAATAGAGGAACAATAAGAATAAGATGGTAAAACAATAACTAAACATGATCGATTATGGGATGTAATTGCGACGCTACAGTTTTGTTAGTCGAAAGGGAAATAACCAGAAACACTGAAACCCATTCGTTGGTGAGCGTGAAGTGATTTTATTTCCTTAATATTTTATTTTCTATTCGACAATGAACTTAAAGTTGATTTATTTCAGCGACAAGACCTTGACTGCTTGTCGACTAATTCATGAATTAAATCACCACCTTCATTAATACAATTCCATTTTCGTGTGTCGACTACGGCTTTGCTTATGATCAAGAAATGTTCAGTGTAATATGATGCGTGGACAATGTAACAGCTGTTAATTGTATATATAAATAAAAAAGAGGGTTTTCTCAAACCTGCCAGGTAATTTCTGAGTATTTGGTCCATAGAAACCATAAGATTGCTGGAGGGCAAATTCTTGAAACCCTCCCTGACTGCCACACAATGCGCTTACAACCTTGAAAACATTGATGATACAATGATGGTCGGATTCATTTACACTCCTATCTCGATATGAGGGGCTTATGACACTCTCTGAGTTATGTTTTAGTGTCATTGTGGTATTATTGTAGACACATGATTTGTGTCAGAATTCATGAAGGCTGCAAAAACCATCACGTGAACTCCGGTCATCCTCGCAACGGCTTCTGGCTAGCCATCGGACAAAGAAGGTGCCTGGTGACAGCATCGCGCGCTTTCAGATGCGCGCTTTTGTGGCCGTCTGGAACGCTCTTGCTTCCGATATTAGGAAGCCACCGGAGCGATGCATTTTAAAATCTGGATTGAAAACCAATTTCTTCTGAACTTGTTTTTGTATTTGGTTTGCCGTGCTTTCCCCGCACTTCTGATTAGCATGTTGGCTACGTACGGCACGCAAGAAGTTCCACATACATACATCGAGTTCAGCCGAGATCATTGCTCCGTTTGTGTGACATTCATCAACAACTGGTGCGTGTGTGTGTCAGTGGTTGGCCGTGATCTCGACAACTGCACTACAATCCTGTCATTAACCTGGGGGTTGACTCCCAGTTATGAAGAAACACGAATGGCAATGGACGGTTGAACCTTTGCCGAGCCCATCCTTGCATGGGTTGACTCGGCATTCGGTGAACGCATGGCAGGCTAATGGAAACGTGGGGGAGACAAAGCTGGCTGTGCTTTCGTCCTGAGCACGCCATCCCTTCGTGCACAGTACCAGCCTTATTCGGTGCTCGTGACCAGCATTTGTCCCGTCATTATGGCACCAGGCTGGACTGTTGTCTTGTTCTCCAGGGCCGAGCTTTATGTGTTTTGTGTTTTGTGCCCAAAAAAAAAGTCACGCGCGGCAATAAAACGAAGGTACAAGAAAAAAGAAAACATTTTGATGGCCTCAAAGGACACGGATTCTTACAATTTTTACCGCATTGGGTCATATTTTGAAACATGCCGAGTACAAGTGCAAAACGCGTTGTGTAAACATTGGAACAAAGGTCCTTCCAAGTTGTCTAACAATTGAAGTGATTGCCTCTTCATTCCTAAAGATGACTAAACTGGCTCTCGGCTCGAGAGAGACGTTTGTGCCAAAATGTGCGCGCATGCGTTGAGCGCGTGCCGGCTGGGCACGCGTTTCGCTGTTTATCATCCCAGACAATGCAAGCAAGGAGCCAACACTTTATTGATTATCCATTTTTACCATTCTTATTACGTGAAAGTGTCACGTTGGCTTAAAAACGATGGAATTGCACAACTTTATGGAACGCTGGCGGTCAGTATTTAACTTTGTAAAATGTGAAACAAATGTGTAAATGCCTTCAAATTAGGTACGTAGGAATTTTCGAGCGAAATAAGCATGAGATACATAGGCATGTAGGTTTGCATGTGTATGGTGTATGGATACATGCTCGTGAGAGTTTAGTACTCAGTCTGAAAGTAATATCTGGCACAGTTAATGTAGGCGCAAAGCATGCCCGTATTTAATCTAGATTTGAAGTTTTCGTGACCGCAGGGATTCATACTCTTTGGTTCTTTCGGTAAAGTCACGTAGGTAGAAAATAATTGCTCACTTCAGCAATTGTTTCTTGCTGTGGTTGTCCCACCTGATGACGGATGCTTGTGTTGCGCCCGAAACGTCGTGATTTATTTGATTTTATACCTACGTGATTTTACCGAAATAACCAAAGATTATGCCCGTATTTTACGAGCATATATATTTTTTACGCGTAATGATACATCGATTAAAATCTAATTGAACACTCAGGATAGGTGCATAAAAGCGTCCGTGCAAGGAATGACTATGAACAGTTTGTGTAAATTAAAAACCTTTCTACATTTAGGCTATCGAAGAAGGTAATTGCTTAAATGTACACTATCGAATAATATAATTTAACAATGTATAGATTTGTCTAGCCATGATCTCTCTGCTTTCTCATTCTTCTCTTTGCCTACCCTCCTGCGTGTCTGTCTGTGTGCATTTACGTCATCTATATATCGACTGCAGTGGAATGTGCACGCCGTTGTTCTGTTAGAGACAACACACTCATGACGCCAACAACAGAGACGAGTCATTGGAATCTTTATTTATCCTGGAGGTGTCCGATGAGCTATGCAGCTCTTTTTGTCAGACGTCCAGTATTTTCGCAGATGTCCAAACACGTATTCTGGAATAAATTTGTGACCCAGCGATAGCACGAAGATTTACACAAATTGTTTACGGAGTTTCGCTGGTGATTACAACCCGTCTTCTTAGGTTTTTCGGTAAAGTCACGTAGGTAAAACATCAAAATGAATGAAAATAAAATAAAATCAAAAATCACGACGTTTCGGAGGCAACAACAAAACGTCGTGATTTTTGATTTTATTTTATTTTATTTTCATTCATTTTGATGTTTTACCTACGTGACTTTACCGAAAAAACCTAAGAAGATGATTCCTTGCAGTCACGAAAGCTTAAAATCTAGGATTACAACCCGCTTCATCAACCAGCTTAATCGGCGAAATGTTGAATTGCCAATTCTGTGGGTTTACTCTCCAACACACCACCGGTTAGTGCTGCACTATGAACTAATTGCCACGATTTATTTTACACGACAAACATTGCTATTCGGGTTTAAAGACACATTTATATATTTACACCATCTAACTCAACCAAAAAAACCCTTTATTATGGATAATATTGGTCGCGAAAGCCAACGTGTTGAATTGTGTTTTATTGTCATTCATATAATGTGTATTATGTTCAGTTACACGGGCATGCTTTTCACAGAATCCCCGTTCATTTTCGTCAACGATACTCAGCCGTGCGCATGTTCGCTTAGCCAAGACAAACCCCTCCACCCACACACAATAGCCTCCACTCGTGAGAGTACAGCCAGCCATCGGACGAGATTTGCTCGTGCGGGCCAACATGTAACATCAGCACTCTGTGTGTGAATGGCGGATGGTGCGGGTGGGAGGTTTGGGATGCGGCGGGGGTGGGCGGGAGGGATTTCCGAAAATTGTCAGCAAGCAGCCCGTTTAATTAGCCCCTATTGTACCACACAACAACAACAACAACCGCCATTCGCCACTAAGTGGCGGTGACGTCACCACGACGCTTGTGCC
This sequence comes from Lampetra fluviatilis, assembly GCF_964198595.1. Classification (NCBI taxonomy): domain Eukaryota; kingdom Metazoa; phylum Chordata; class Hyperoartia; order Petromyzontiformes; family Petromyzontidae; genus Lampetra; species Lampetra fluviatilis. The sequence continues at coordinate 27,341,361 of NC_136276.1, read as the reverse complement.
AGGCCATGTGCACCTTGAGGCCACGTGAAGTGTCGAACGCCCGCTGGCAGGAGGTCACGGGGCAGACCCAGGTGCCACGGGTCGACTGACCGAGATGACTGGCTGATGCACCACCTGTGCCCCCTACTGTGCCAACTTGCTGTGCTTTAGCCACCCGGCGCTCCGCTCGTTGTTGTGAGCGTCGCTCCTCCGCCCTCCGTTGTTGTTGGAGGGCGACTGCCTCCAACTGCCCAGTAGCGTCCTTCACGAGCCTCCTCCACTGAGGCCGATCTTGACACCGCTGGTACCAGTCATCGGCAAGTCCACTCAGCTCCACGTCCTCCTGTACCACATCACTCCATCTCTTCTCTAGCCCGTGCCGCGCCCGTTTAGCCCCCTCGATCCGGCCGAACAAAAGCTGTTTAGGCATGCGGTGGCTGGGCATGCGGGCTACATGACCCAGCCAACGCAGCCTTGCCTGCCGGAGGAGCTCACTGATGGGACTTTGCCCAGATCTTTCAAGGACTTGTGAGCTCCTCACACAATCCAGCCTGGTTAAACCCAGGATGGATCGTAGGCAGGCCAGCCTAAATGTTTCCAACCGGCGAAGATGCTCCACTAGGAGGGTCCACGTTTCGCAAGCATAGAGAAGGGAGGGAATGACCGTGGCCGAGAAGACCTGAAGCTTCGTGCGGAGCGACAGACCAGGTAGCTTCCACACAGCGTTACGCAACCGATGAAAAGATATTGCCGCTCGACTGATTCGGAGTGAGACCTCTGCTGATAAACTGGAGCCGGTCATGAGCACACTGCCCAGGTATGGGAAACTCTCTACTCTCTCCACAACTGCCCCATCACCGATTGGGAGTTGTGGGGGCGGAGTGTACCACACACACACGCACGCACACACAGAGGCCCACGATGCACTTTTAACATTCGGATAATGCCACGCGCCGCCTCCGACCGAGCGACAGGGGAGGGCTGCCCACGAGCATGCTTGTGAAACTCGATGCTGGCTGCTGGTGTTGTGGTGCTGGAATTGCATCTAGGGACCTGCAAATGAATGTTAGGCTTGGGGTTAATGCGGGCACGCGCAGTGGTTAACCCACGAGTGTTACATTTTTTCCCCGACTCAAATTGTCTCCGTGTCCAAAGCGAGCACGTGCGGAGCGGTGTTCGTCTCCGCTGGTGAGCCAAAATCGGCGGTGTGTTTCCACGTTATTATGGCAAGACGCAGTCCATCCACAGCACGGTCACTGTCGACTTCCCCTCAGCTAAGTGGTTAAAGTTGCAGCCCTGCGATAGATTCGCTTCGCGCCAAGGCTGGTGGAAGGGCCTCCATTCGAGCAAGCTCTGGAAGATCGCTCCAAGAGGCGACTTTGGCCGTCCATAAATGACGTCACGCGATTTTGGACGATTTGTTACCCCCCCCCCCCCATCGTCACACGGCGTCACAAAAAGTCAGCTCCCCCCTCAAACATGACGTCACAAAGCTCTGCCCCCCCCCCCCCAAATAAAACATGCTTCAAATCGCTTTAAACTATTGTCATTGTAGTGCGTATTTAATGGGGCGTTGCACTCTGATGTTGTAGGAGAAAACATTCATTAAAAACGCTATTTAATTAAGTAGAACGCGTTGTCTATATTTATTTAAAGTTGCGCATTTTGATGTGACGTCACATTTCTCAACCCCCCCCCCCCACCGTCACACATCGTTACAAATGTCCGACCCCCCCCCCCCGCCTAGGTGCGTGACGTCATTTATGGACGGCCCCTTAAGAGGGAGGTAGATGTTACCTACGAGTTTACCCCGCCACACGCGACGTGCTGTGATCGACTAACTGCTGGGGGTGGACAGAGGTTGAGTGAGGTTGGGCACATCCACAGCGTGGCCCAGATGTCCTGTGACCCCACATTAATTGAACCCCGGCATTTTTTGTTGTAAGTAAACCTTACGTTGAAACTATTACGTCTTAGAGGATTAAATGGGGGTCACATGACACATCTGGACCACCCTGTAGATTGCAAATCAAGTGGTGATCACACCATGACATCACAGCACCATCCAGGCATCCCATTAAGTGCTACTTCTAAACAATTAAACTAAAACTATTTTTTGTTTTTTACCAGGTAAGGCCCACTGCGCTATTTCGCTATTTTTCAGAAGCGACCGCGCCATTCACGAATGATCGCTCAACGAAGTGGCTTATCACCACCGTACGGACATTCACAGCAGCCAAATACTCGAGACGCCACGGGGAGGGAGGGTCGGGTTCGAACCCACGACCTCCTGTGTACCAGGCGAGGTCGTTAACATCTCCTAGCCACCGTGGCGCCCTTCAATTGATGCCAGCACAATATCACACGCACGCACACTGTTGTCTCAGAGTGCTCACGCGATATTAATTAGCTTGGAGAGCTCTCTGTGAGCTAGCCAACCTCATCCCCAAAGTGTTGGCTCGCCGTCGTTCACCTTATGTTGCCGTTTAAACTCAGGCGACAGTATTTTACAAACACAACAACAGATATGTGTGAACGGAATTTGACTATTGTACGTTTTCTCCGAGTTGCCGTTTGACCTTTTGTGCCGCGGGTTTTTCAGACGCCAAACCGAGCGGTTGTCTTGGCCTTTGCAACACCACCCACCGCCACCACCAGCACCGTCACCACCACCACCATCACCACCACGTCTCACAGTGAACAGAATGTCCCTTAATTGGCTTAACACACAAGGCAGGTGTTGATCGCATCCGCGGCGAACGCAGTCACAGGAAGGCAACTCGATTGCAGCCCGATTCCAGCAGACACTTGGGCCCATGGCAGACGCTGCCCTGCCTCTGCCCATTCTTCTCGCCGGATGTCTTCGTCGTCGTCGGAGTCTCCGGCTGCTGTGTTGCCTGCCTGGGCCTCCCCCCCCACGCTCGCTCCGTCGCTCCATCTCTCTCGCTGCGTTCGCGCGCGTCCCTCCGTGCGGGAGGGCGAGGGAAGGCTCCGCTGGAGAAGGCTCGGCCAAAGCGGGGGGGACGCGGGGCTCCACTCCCCTCACCGGCGGGGTTCAGGGCGCCCGTCTGGAACGCACTCGGCGCGCCGAGCCGCGTGCGGGCAGCGTCGCCACCACCGTCTCACACCCCCCCACCTCACCTCCCCCCCCCCACCTCACCCCTCACCTCCCCCACACCTTAACTCCCCCCCACCTCACCTCCCCCCCCACCTCACCTCCCCCCCCACCTCACCTCCCCCCCCCACCTCCCCACCTCACCTCCCCCCCCCACCTCACCCCCCACCTCCCCCTCACCTTAACTCCCCCTCACCTTAACTCCCCCCCACCTCACCTCGCCCCCCACCTCACCTTCCCTCCCCACCTCACCTCCCCCCCCCCACCTCACCTCCCCCCCCACCTCATCTCCCCCCCCCCATCTCCCCACCTCACCTCCCCCCCCACCTCACCTCCCCCCCACCTGACCACCCCCCCACCTCATCTCCCCCCCCCCCACCTCCCCACCTCACCTCGCCTTCTTCCCACCCCCCCCCCACCTCGCCTCCTCCCCACCTCCCCCCTGCACCCACCCCCCCCACCTCACCCCCCCCCCCAGACGCCTCAGCTATCGCACTGCTCGTGGTGCCGCCGCCGCCGATGTCAGAATCACTGCACCACCACCACCACCCCAGGTGGTTGCGGCGTCTACGATCAAACGGAGGTTGGGCGGTGCTCAAGCGAGGACATTCCACATTCCTACGGCGAGCACCAGTCGTCCCCCGTAGCACAGCCACTGCTGTGCACGTACGAGGTGAAAGGCAGGGAGTCGCTGCGTCCACACGTGCGCGTGATGATGCACACCGATGCGTGTGCGTGGGATCAGACACGGAAAATGTATTTTTACCGGAGGAATCCGATGAGCTGCAAAGCTCTTTTTCACAGATGTCCAGTAGGTTCTGAGCCAGTGGCGGAAATGTTACGCTCCTGTGACGTGGGCCTGTGTCTTCCACAGGACCACAACATCTGGTTGTATTTCGATTTAAAGCTTTCGTGACTGCAGGGATTCATCTTCTTGTTTCTTTCGGTAAAGTCACGTAGAAGGGAAATAATAAAATAATAAAAATAAAACATAATAAAATAATTCTCACGACGTTTCGGCCACAACGCAAGCAGCCGTCCTCAGGTGAAGACCAGGTCTGTCGGGGAGACAGCGTCTGAATGAATGAATGAACCCGGTTGTGTATAATTGACAAGGCGACAGGGAAATTTTGTTTTTATCGTAACCACGTATAGGGCAGTGCCTCTATCTCTGGCCCATGGCAGTCCCGTTCAGACATCCCCGGTGGGGCACTCGCTTGCAGCCTGGCTCAGAGGCGCCTGTGCTGACCCTCCGACCCTGCACGCAATTTAGCCGAGCTGTTCTACACCTTCTAGATTTGAAGTTTTCGTGACTGCAAGGATTCATACTCTTTGTTTTTTTCGGTAAAGTCACGTAGGTAAAAAATAAAATAAATAAAGAAAATTTCGTTTTTTGTTTTCATTAATTTTATTGTATTATTTTTTACCTACGTGACTTTACCGAAAACAACAAAGAGTATGTTCTTCACCTTACAGTTGTCGAGCGGCTACTGATATCGACGCATATCAAGGACGACGATTTCACATACGGATAGTCAAGCACCGATAACCGCGTCCGGTGCAGCGGAGCGCATCGCTGCGATGTCTCCTCCGTATTTGTGCATCGGGCATTGCGTCGTTACACGTCGCACGGCTTGTTCTGGATGACCACAATCGCACACTACTAGAGAGTTTTACATGTTCTATTTGTGCATCAGGTATCCGCATCTGCCAGGGTTTATGCGGATGCACTTTAGGGTGGACCATGAGCTTTCGTGGAAGATCAGAACCAGGGATCTTCTGCGTTGGGTCTTTCACAACAACATGTTTAAATCTTGACTTAAAGCTTTCGTGACTGCCGGAATTCATATTCTTTTGGTCGTTCGGTAAAGTCGCGTAGATAGGTTCAAAGAAAACAACAAAAATAACAAATGTTATTGTGACTCTGTCCACGTGCAGGCATCTGCATCTGGTGGCTAGACCCGTTGGCTCCAGGGGATGATGAGGCAGGGGGTTAGGGGTGCGCCAGTGGGAGGTGTTAGTGGCGTTTGGGAGGAATCTGGCCAATTTTTTTTGCTTTTTCTTGGTCTGCCGACTCACTGAGAACGTTTCGCTGCACAGGCTGAAGGGATTCACCAGCTGTCTGCTCCCATCAGTCTCTTGCTGTGTGCCACTTGCCCACGCGGGACTCTGCTTGTTACCATTGTGGTTGTGTTCGTTCACTTTACGTTAGCTAGCCACAATGCAACGGGGTTTGTTCACGTGATCGTCGTGTTAGGCTGGGTAGTGCTGCTGCATGCGGTCGGAGCGCGTTACTCAACATTGCAGGGTTGTAAGTTCAAGCCTCTGTCTTGGGAAGGGCTTTACTCAGTTCATCTTCTCTTCTGGGTCGATGCAAATAAGTACCATTTGTAAGAAGTCAAGCAAGGATGTTTGTCCCTGAAGATGCGGTACTTCCCCATGGTGGAATAGGGGGCGCCACGGTGGCTAGGAGATGTTAACTACCTCGCCTGGTATACAGGAGGTCGTAGGTTCGATCCCGACTCTGACGCCTGCTGCTGTATATTTGGAGTTTGCATGTTCTCCCCGTGGTCACGTGGAATATTTCTCTGGGTCCTCCGGGTTTTCCCCTCCGCATTTAGAAACATGCGTTTTGAGTATTTGGCTGCTATAGATTTCACCATTCTAAGCCACTTCGTTGAGCTGTCATTTGTGGCCGTGTCACTATATAGCGAAATCTGCTTTATCTGGTAAAATAAAACAAGTTTTAAATCGTAGTTTTCACTTTACTGACTCAAAGCTGCAAGCAGATGAGTGCATTTCGTTATTTATCCGAGTAGCCAGACGCTTTGACTTAGCTTGATATATCTAGAGGAATAAGCTCAGGAAGTATTCTAAAATATGTAGAATATAATCTAATAAGGCAGGTGTGCTTGTCTATGCTTACACCCATAATTAAGTGACCGTACCGGGTGGCTAGGTTATGCAGGAAGTTCCCAAAAACAAATTGGAGGCAGGGCTCGTTGCTCTGGTAGGCAAATTATATACTTTTCCTTGAGTCAATCATAAGATGCAAATAGTTGTGCGCACACGATTGCACGTATTCCTTTACACTCCACGTCTTGGTCTCGTTCACGAACCTGCTCCTGCTGGAATGCGATTGTCTGCACGTGCTAACGTTAACATTGAAAGCCGCTTGAGGTGGCCGGGCATATCAAGTAAGCGGTGTAGGGGGCCTCAGAGAACCAAGGAGGTCCTGAGTGCAAATCCTGAGCTCCCTTTGGACACGAAAGCAGTTCCTCACGTGTGAGAGAGTTAATGGCCTCAAGATGGCCAGCAATGCCTGTGCAAAATTATAATTGATAACGTCATACGCGGTTGTTAGACTTTGTTCGGTTATGCCGAAGTTGAAATGAAATATGTATATATCGGGTGACAAATGTGAAGTGAATCACTAATTTCCACAGCGAGAATTTTTGACAAAACAAGCTTGCCACTGGGAGGGGGGGGGGGGGACGCGGGGTGGGGGGGGCTTCGATTGTTCAATCTTGATTTGAAGCTTTCGTGACTGCAGGAATCCATGCTCCCTCGTTCTTTCGGTAAAGTCACGTGGGTAGAAAACACTACAAAAGAAACACGACGTTTCGGTCGCAACACAAGCGTCCGTCATCAATTGATCACGTGCCATCAGGACGGACGCTTGTGTTGCGACCGAAACATCGTGTTACTTTTATTATTTTTCCTTCTATCTACGTGACCGAAAGAACCAGAGAGTAAGCGATATTTAATTGCGAACATTTAAAAAGCATGTATTAATGTAGTCCTTTATCCAGGAACGCTTCGCTGTGTTTGAAGGTTCTTTTAAAGGGTCTCCTGGTTTCGATTTAAAGCTTTCGTATCTGCAGGGATTCATCTTCTTGGTTCTTTCGGTAAAGTCACGTGGAAGGAAAATAATAAAATAATAAAAATAAAACATAATAAAATAATTCTCACGACGTTTCGGCCACAACGCAAGCAGCCGTCTTCAGGTGGAGAACAGGTCTGTCAAGTAGACAGAGTCTGAATGGCAAGCCCCAGGCTCTCCACCTGAAGACGGCTGCTTGCGTTGTGGCCGAAACGTCGTGAGAATAATTTTTATTATGTTTTATTTTTATAATTTTATTATTTTCCTTCTACGTGACTTTACCGAAAGAACCAAGAAGAAAAAGGTCTCCTGGTTGTGATGATTGGCCAGTTCCACGTTGAGCTGTTTTTGATGTGTGGGAGGAAAGTGAATTATGAAGGGTTAAGACTCTAATATCTACCCGAGAAAGCAGATACATCGTAATCATCCATTAGATCAACTCAACACTTAAAGCAGCGCTCGAGAAAGTGGAGTCACACACAACCACGCAAACGAGAACACCAAACACCCAGGGATCAAATGGATTAAAATCCGCTGATCCCATTAAATGCAGATGCAGGACATCCCTGGGCATTTTTAAAGCCGTAGCGACGGCCGAGTCACACTCACCACCGCAGCTCCGCTTGGGTAATTAATCACGTGTTAATTGTCCATCTGCTGTAGTGACAGGTGTTAAAACAACACATCTATCGGGCCCCATGCACAGGCAGGAAGCCGATGCACTGACACGTAACGGGCTCGTCTTGTAACAACAACTGTCAGGAATTTGTCCGTGGCTCACGGTGGCTCCTCTCTTCCCCAAGGACAAACCAAATTCGATTCCTCTTCTTGGTTTTTTCGGTAAAGTCACGTAGAAGGGAAGTAATAAAATAATAAAAATAAAACATAATAAAATATTTTTATTATTTTATTACTTCCCTTCTACGTGACTTTACCGAAAAAACCAAGAAGATGAATCCCTGCAGTCACGAAAGCTTTAAATAGAAATTCGATTCCGTTTGACTGTCGTGGCGTCAAATAAAGGCACTCAACTCGAGGATGGCCCCTGCCTTTCAACGTTAAATATGAGACACGGCTTCAGTATAACACGTGGTAGGGCTTTAGCGAGCCAATGTTATCCGTGATATAGGTTTTTTTGGTGGGGTTAGATCACGTAAATATATAAATGTGGCGTTAAACCCGCCACCACCCGGCACAGCCAATTAGTAAGAATCGTAACGTAAATACAACGTGTTAATTAGTTACTAGTTCAGCACACCGCTTGTGTGTTGGAGAGTTAACCCACAACATCTACTCATCAGGCGACAGCCAGAATTATGGAGAAATCCTGTTTCGGTCTTAAACAAAGCTTCAGTACATATACATTTATTAAAGGGCAGATGTATATAAATTTGCATGCATACTCTGACTAATCAGCTGACTCTGGAGATGTTCGGCGAAATTATTGTGCTCTTCCTTTTTTGCTCCTTGAATAATACGGAGAGGGTCGATGTGGTAGATAGATGGAGTGGATAGACAATGAAACACGCAGATCTCTGGATTATCACATCCCTTCGACGGACTAGCGCTCAGCTGTTATCGGCTTAGATTCTGGTCTCTATTTATTTTCGACGGCTTCTCACATGGGGGACGGGTCCAATTGACTTACCAAATGCGGGTTACATGAGCAAATAGACAAAGGCAAATACAGTAAACAAGTACGTTTAAATACACAAATCATTAACGACTGCCTAAGCCTGTTATCGCCTGTAAACAAGACATGCTTTGGACATTCGTAGCAGCATCTGAATGAGGAATGAGACTACATCCCAAGGCGCTGTGCGGAAATAAAATGTGCATTTTTATTTTCTAGATGCAGTCAGCCATGGAAACAAGCAAACAAATAAATGAAAGCTGCGGAGTTTCACCAGAAATTAATCACATTTAATAGCAATTAGATTCATCGGCTTAAAGGCCCTTTCAGATGAAGGTTCTCCAGTCGCATTTGTTTTGGGGCAGCAAACTCTGCTGGGGATTACGTTTTCTGGGTATCATCGGCAGCGTTGTGGCTGGTTAAACATTGGCAACCACCGCCGGCTTGATTCGCAACAAAACGCGGCAAGGTTTCACAAATCATCGTGCGCCTTGCGCAAACGATTCATCCCCTCCTGCCAATTACTTGCGTTGGTGGTGCATCACGCGCGCTTGTGATGAATCATGTTTTCCAAGAGTCTTTTCGTTTTTTGTGTTCATGCCAGTTCGGGTGTCGCTCGACTCACAGTTGGAACGTTGCGAGATCAAATTGTCTGTCTGGAGCCGATACAATAACCAGCGCTCTGTGGGACAACACCAATTGTCACCCTATCGGGAGACTGCGCCCTGCCGTGGGAAATGTGGAATATTGAAGTCCACCAACAGAGATTTCTCATTTACACATGCGGATGCTTTGCCTGTTAACTTCAAATATTGCGGAAGAATTGTCTCGATACTATGCAAGTGCGGTGTGTCAGTCGTGGCATTGGTTGTGTATACATTATTATAGTCTCAATTTTCTTTCACCATCGAGTTCATCTCAATGAGTGGTTTGTAATTTGTTATAATTTCCTTTAAATATGCGCGCATGTTGTCTGCTGCTGCTGCATTGCAGCTGTGTTGCAACACAGAGCTCTTTACTTTAATGGTGATAGCCCAGACAACCGGGTTTTTCTTTTATATGAATGAAATTATTTCTCGCCAATCTCTCCATCCTCTTCTTTCTCGAGTGGTCTGAGCATGCGACCAAAATATAATCATCGGAAGGTTGTGCGCTACCATTCTCTTGGGGGACGAGGGGAGCGGTTGGCATGGTTGACTCAGCCCACCATATCTTTGTGGTGAATTGAATCAGAATCAGAAGAATCAGAAGCGTATCGTCCTGATTGAAGCCCATTGAGCTAAGAAGCGACTCTGATAGCAAATGAGCATAACCGTGCAGGAACTCAACGATATTTTGTCCTTTAGAGTAACTGCCCCCTGCCTTAGGAATGTGGAATTTCCACCACAGGCTCAGGGACGTTAACAAAGACGAACAAATCTCCAATGCTTGCTTGAGCAGAGAAATTTGTTGCCTTTTTGGTGACAGTACATACACAAAAACATCTCTCTTTGTATCATCACTGCATTGTTCATCAACAGCTACTTAAAAACAAAAGTCGGAAACGTCGTGAGCCAATTCTACAATTTTTTATTTGCGTTATAATCCTGGTTCACAAGGGACTATGGATGGTGTTGCGATGTCATTCATCTAGAAGTGGATAGAAAAAGGCTGCTGCCAATGATGCTGATGATCAGTTGAAAGCGCTTGTTTTTGTGATGTTGAGCGACATCCCCGTTTCTTAGGAATGAGATACATTCAAAGCCTGATTCAGTTTCGATTCCGTTTCGGCCTGGTAGGATGGGGATGGTTTAGTTTTGTTTGTATATTCTTGGGTGATATGTTTACCTTTCTTGTACTTTGCACTCGTATCTTGTCCTTGTACTGTTTGTTGTTGCGACGTTCTTACCCGCCCCAACTGGACATCTGTTTTTATAAAGAGCTTTACAGTTCATTCGATTCCTCAAGTATAAAGAAATATTCTGATTCTGAATGCGAGACTAGACACAATCCTACTTAACGTGTCAGATTTTCAGAACTGGCAAAAGAGGTCTAATGATTTTTCGATTTAAAGCTTTCGTGACTGCAGGGATTCATCTTCATGGTTATTTCGGTAAAGTCATGTCAGACGCTGTCTTTCCGACAAACCTGTTATTCACCTGAGGACGGCTGCTTGCGTTGTGGCCGAAACGTCGTGAGAATTGTATTTTATTATGTTTTATTTGTATTATTTTATTATTTCCCTTCTACGTGACTTTACCGAAAGAACCAAGAAGAAGAGGTCTAATGATGTAGATGCTCACCCCGAGCCCTCATTACTCTGAGAGTGCATTGTCTTTGAGCTGTACGCCTTTTGGCGTCCTCTGGTCTAGCACCGTTTGAGACGAGGCTCAAAAGAAAGCCGTCTCTGGTGTGGACCAATCAGTTTCAAGGACAATGCCAATATATTATCAAAGTGTTTTTTTTTGGCATTTTGACCACAAGTATTGTGGTTAATGCAGACATGATTCCTTGTAAAAAGGTTTAAGTTTTGTTGCCAGAAAAAAGGGAAAACCCCTATTATTAGATTTTGGTACTGGCAAAGGAGGTCTAATGATGTCAGATTTTCATTTTCGATTCGGAGATTCGGCTATTGATTTGCAGTCCGTTTGGACTCAGTTCTGACGGACTTGCCCTGCTCATAAAATATATTTTTTTAAATCAAGCAGAGAACAAATTCAGGTCCTGTGAATGCACGAATTGCACACACGTTGGTGCCCCGTGTCCACTTTGCAGTAGACGGATGGCATGTTCTTGCGAGGACTCTGCAGCACGGCAGCTGTGGGAACTGGACGTCCTCCCCAGTAACTCAATGGCAAGGATCCTGACCACGGGGTTTCACGGCAGCCTGTTTAATATTATATGTAGACTTGAAACTTGCGTGACTGCAGTAATTCATATTCTTGGTTCTTTCGGTAAAGTCACGTAGATAGAAAACAAACAAATCTGAAATAAAAGCAAAAAACCCCACGACGTTTCGATCGCAACACAAACAAGCGGTCTTCATCATGCAGTCACACACACGCCTGATCAAGGCCGCTTGTGTTGCGATAGAAAAGTCGAGAGTTTTTTGCTTTTATTTTAGATTTTTTTCTATTTACGTGACTTTACCGAAAGAACCAAGAATATGTTTAATATTATCCTCAAATTTTGTGGCTGCAAGTTGGAATGTGTGCGTGTATGTGTGTATATATACATATATACACACGTACAAATGCATACATGCAGTCACTTGCACGCATTCATGCACACAATTAACGCTTTGCATGTTTACACACAGGTAAATTTTTATACAGACGCGGTAGCACAAGACAAAGACACTCCGTATAGGCTTTACATACCTATTTGGGGCAAGTGCTGTGAGCGAGGACCTATGATTGCCGGCACGATGTTTACACACGCCACACCAGGTACTCATTTGAGGCCGAGTCGACCTAGGGGAGGCCCAGTACCGTTTCAGATATTTGCCACTGGCGCTGGCTGTGAGCGGGAATCGAATTCGGGTGGCCAGGTTCGTAGCGCAGCGCGCTAACCGCCACGTTACCGCTCCCCACGACTCACACGTGCACATTCACACGCACACACACAGTCCCAACGTCGCATAGATGTGTACACAAACAAAAGCAAAGGTCCCTCGCGTTCCTTAATTAGTCTCTTTGGGAAAGTTCTGTAAAGTGGTCATCTATCAAGGCCTGCACAGGACACGAGGAGTCGGTGTATCATCCATCGTGCTTACCCTTAAACACGGCACCAGGTACTTATTTAAGGCTGAGTCTACCTAGGAGAGGCGCAGTTCAGCTATCACCACTCCACTGATGATAGCCGTGGGTGGGCGTCGAACTCTTAGCCCCGTGAACTGGCATTGTGCTCCCTGCTCCCGGCAGCGCGGGCACACGCACGCGCGCGCGTAAACACAGAGGCACGTGCACGCGCGCGCGTGAACACACAGGCACGCGCACGCACGCACGCGCGCGCACGTAAAATTCGCCCCCAAGCGCTGCTCGCACACAGGCGCGCGCACACGTGCGCTCACGATCACACAACACACGCCAAATGCCAATTTAACTCCGCTGTGAGAGGTTTTGACTCGCGCCTTTCCCAGAGCACAAAGTAAAACAATGGCTCCCTCCTTCCTCACAGGCCCCCCTCCCCAAGCCTCTCTCACCCACCCCCCCCCGCCCCCCCCGTGATTCCCTGTCTCCTCTCTGCCCTCCTCCGGTTTGAATCCACCCTGCACCTGTTACCCGATGAGGAGAGCGATGATGGCCTTCTGTGACAGACCGCGGACAAATGTTGGAAAACACACACTCACTCCAGGGGGACTCGCGTCTGAGCATTTAGCAGGATGGCCTTTCACAACAAGGGGCTTTCTTACTCTTAGGTTTTTTCGGTAAAGTCACGTAGGTGAAAAATAATATAAATAAAATAATAATAAATGAAAGTAAATCAATTAAATCACGACGTTTCGGAGGCAACACAAGTCTCCGTCCTCAGGTGGGACCGTCACAGCTAATACAGTAAATTTACCGAAAAAAACCCAAGAGAATGAATCCTTGCAGTCACGAAAGCTTCAAATCTAGAATTAAGGGGCTTTCTCGCACGTTCTCAACGCGGTCGTCTTTAGCGCGCGCACTGAAACTAGGCACGAGACCGTAGCGATCTGCTTTTTTGCTCCCGATTTCTGGCCATTAGTTTTATTGGGTCGGAGCCCACTGAGATTCGTGACCGTTTTTTTTGTTTTGGAAGGCAGGCTGGGAACCGTTGTCTGTATTGTAGGAACAATACATCTTTCCCCAACATAGCTTTTTCGTAGCCAAATACAATGATGGTACAGCTACGTGGCCGACCCCCGAAACAAATATGTAGCAACAATAATTACGGCACCTTGAGTTATTCCACAATGAATGTGTGTATTGCTTCAAGATTTTGAGCTAAAACAGCATCGCGAAAGGGTTTAATGTCAACTCAAACTTTCTCTGTGGTCTCCACTTAGTACCAGTCGTGGAAATTCCACATTCCCCGTATGACCAACAACGGTTGATTCTTTTACAAAGTGGTTCTCATGATATCAACCGCAGCCGGGCGATGGCCCACGTGGATAATCCGAATTTGAATTCGCAACCTTCTGGCTGTAGGTTGAGCGGTCAGCCGCGGTGTTCATTTATACCACGGGGATTTTCAGAATCAGAATGTTTATTCATACCGGAAGAATCCGATGAGCTACGAAGCCCCTTTTCACAGATGTCCAGTAGTTTTACAGAATATACTTCTTCTTCGGCTTCTTCTTCTGCTGCTGCTTCTTATTCTTTCGTATGGCCTCATAGCAGCAGCTTAATGATGTAATTTGTTTTATTTGTCATCCACTCAATTGCCTGTTCAGACGCAGTGGATCTCGTTCACTCCTCCTCCTTTGGAGGAGTGAAGACGCCAGCGGAGTGTTCACGCCGCGGGTTGATGGTTTGGGATTTAGTGGCCACACTCGCAGGCCGCCGAATTTTCGACGTGCCAATTCGTGGAGTCTGTTGGCCGCGTGGCCCCGCTCCCGATTCGGTTGATGGTCGACCGCTGGCAGCGTGGAACTTTGAAGTTCGACGGCAGAGGGTCCTGTACGAGAGATGTTCATTTTTTTTTGACGTCGGCAGCAGTCCAGACTCTCGCTTCCATCTCTCGCCTTCGTTTGTATTTGTGACGTGGAGCGAAGGCTGCTGTGCTGCTACACTTCCACTAAGCGTACATTCCTCAGGTGAGAGGCCATCTAGACAACAAGTTGTATAAAAAAATAAAAACTTTTGGAGAAGTTGGAGGAATTCAGTTGAGCAAAAAAACTTCCAGACTGCCCTGCTTCCTGAGCTGTGAATACATTCACTGATCTGAGGACCCAAGTGTAATGCGCGAGTTCATTACGATGTTAAGTCGTGTGCACAATGCTTACACATTTGTAAGGCATCGGATTCTTGGAATATAAACAACATTTGTTAATAATTTTATAATTTAGAGTAGTAGTCTTACAGTCGGTTTTCGGTGTAACTTTTTTATGATTTCTAGTTTTTTTGTAACTCTCAAATACAGTAGTATTACCAAATTGTCAATGCGTTGTTAGGCTTGTGACGTTGCATGTAAGAGCACTTGGCTCGCAAAGTGAAAGGTTGCAAGTTCGGATCCTGATCGAGGATCGACATGGCGCATCACTCTTCCAGAGTTGACAAAAATGCCTTCTGTTCAATCATGGTTGTCCTTTATAGAGACTGGTTTCTACCACCTCCGTTTCTCAACACGAGATTTGCACAGACCATCATGCCGAGTGGAAGCCAGGATCTGGTATTATTTGTGCAGGGCCTGGGAGTCTAACCAAGGTCTTGGGTGTTTGTGACTTAACGTGCCAAGCAGGAATGTAACGACACAACCACACATCGATTACAATCCATTCTTATACTCATTATACACACGACGAATAGAGTTCGTAAGATTATTTTGTATTCATCTATCTTGTATGTAATTAGCTGAAGCCCTTCTGTGGTTAGCAGACCTCGGCGATGAAGGCATTTAGCCCCTGAACGTATTGCCATACGCACGAATAACCAATTACAGTAATTGATTTACATAAAACCTGAAGCCACAAAAGGCTCTATAGTCAGCTTAATGCTAATACGTAGAAGTGTCATTCACAAATTTAAATTTGGTACCTAGAATCAAGACAATTGAATCTCGACGGGGACGGATATTTACATACCTGGTTTGCAACAATGTGAGCTGGTCTCCAAAAGGCAGATTAGCCCCCCTCTGTACGGCCTATACAGACTCTAGATTTGACGCTTTCGTGACTGCAAGGATTCATACTCTTAGTTCTTTCGGTAAAGTCACGTAGGTAAAAAATGAAATTAAAATTAACAAAAAAAATAAAAACAATAAAAACACGACGTTTCGGAGGCAACACAAGCTTCCGTTTGCTGTGACAGTTTCACCTGAAGACGGGAGCTTGTGTTGTCTCCGAAACGTCGTGATTTTTTTTAAAAATTAATTTTAATTTCATTTTTTACCTACGTGACTGTACCGAAAAAACTAAGAGTATACAGACTCTGTTAGCGAGCACCTATTAAGGCCAGCAGGGCACATCATGTGGCGGTATTGCCAGCGTAACAGCTGACCACCTTTGCCCACCAAGTGCCGACGTTTAACACACCGCACCAAGTACTCATTTAATTCTAGATTTGAAGCTTTCGTGACTGCAAGGATTCATATTCTTAGGTTTTTTTGGTAAAGTCACGTAGGTAAAAAATTAAAATTAACAAAAAAAAAATCACGACGTTTCGGAGGCAACACAAGCTTCCGTCTTCAGGTGGAACCGTCACAGCACGATTGCTGTATCAAGTATCTTACTCAAGTATCTTACTTGATACAGCAATCGTGCTGTAACGGTTCCACCTGAAGACGGAAGCTTGTGTTGCCTCCGAAACGTCGTGATTTTTTTTTTATTAATTTAAATTTTTTACCTACGTGACTTTACCGAAAAAAACCCCTAAGAATACTCATTTAAGGCCGAGTCTACCTAGAGGAGGCCCAGAACAACCCGCCAGATATTACTGAGCGCTGGTGTTTAGCTGTGGCCGAAACATGGAGCTAAAAACAACAACCCCCCACTGGGTTTTGGAAGTGCAGTCTTCCAACCGCTGTGGCGTCACTCCCCCACCGCTCCCCGCACACTCCTCGCACGTACTGCACCGCGGTCTGTTAATTTTATTTATTTTATATCTTAGAGAGACAACTGGGACAACGTTAGCGGACACCTCTTCAGGCTGATGCTGCACACGTGTGGGCTTTAATCCCAGCAGCGTGCCACGTGTCCCTGGTGCACCAGGTGCTACTTGTTTGAGACCCAGTTGGCTTAGGGGGGGGGTGGGGGAGAGATTAAATCCCCCCCCCTCTCGCCGATTGGAACTGATGCGTATTGCCAATAAATGAACCAGTTTTTTTTTTAAAGACAATGCCCGTAAAGATCATCCGCTGAGTGTTATATACGCGAGATTTAACAATGACGAATAGCATTAAGGTCACGATACATGCAATGGATTGCGTCTGTTGTAATGTGTGTGGTTTTAGATTTGTATATGTCGTATGCGATAGGGTTCATTTGACTCCTCCAACTGCCCAAAGGCTGTGTAATCTTAACTGCGAGATTCAAAAAGCATTGGTTTCTGGATACAATTGTGACTGTATCACTACAAGTCCATAGAATTGCGAACAGGGAAAATCATTAATTACAGGTTAAATACCAATTAAGGCTGGCGTGTGGACAGCTTTGTCTCCACAGTGCTGATGTTCATACATGGCACTATGTAGGCAGACTCAAATAAGGCTGAATTGAGTGAGGGGAGGCCTAGGATAAGTTCATATACCTTGTGCCACAGATGTGCATGCCCTGGAATATCATACCCCAATGTTATTAAGATTGTGGGATGTGCATCGACCACTGTAACACCATTCTACACGCGCACAGAAGAAGCGAAGATCCATCTTTTCAGCCTAAACAGACTGCTGGGATACGTACGGTGAGCGAGCACCTCTGCAGGAAGACACGGTACACGAGGGGGTGGTGTGGCCAACACCATGCCTGGTCACATTTGTCTCCACAGTGCTGATATTTACACACTGCATCAGATACTCATGTGTGGGTTAGTCAACCGCTTGGGGAGGCTCAGGACCGGTTCAGATAATTCGCAAGTTAGCCATGGCCGTTATTCGAACTTGGGTCACTAGATTCATAGCATAGTGCACTAACCACCACGCTACCACTTCGCTTCACGCGAACACACACACACACATACCTACACGCATGGGTATGCACTTTCAGCATTGCACAAAGTCACACTGAAAAGTTAAAGCAGGATTTTTCAATGTGGAATCAATGAAAATTGAGATGCTCTACCTGTCCTCTAGGACCTGGGCAGAAACTGAACGTGCTTGAATTTTAATTAAAAAAGCATATTCACTTACAGTTCGAAACTCCCATTATAACCCCTATGGCATACCAGTGACACAATCAATTAGCGTCTAAATTATTGCCGTAAGAATAACGGGAGAATGAAGAAAAATCCCTTCTAAAGAAACCCGCACAACGTGACCGCCGCACGCGTTACATATTTGCACGATCACATTTCCCTGCCGTAGCAAACAAACACTTGACGCAGGACGCTGGAACGAATAAAGCCACTCTTGGAGGACGCTTGTGGCTTGGGCCTCGCGGTGCCAGCTCGCTTGAACTCTGCTTAACATTTCGACCGCGAAGAACCCGATCCGCCCCGGCGTGGAGGTTGCGCGGAGCTCCTGGGAGCCCGTGGGCAGCCCTCGGTTGCGTTAGCGGGTAATTTTTTTTGTTTGCCGTTTGGGGCTTGCGTGCCTTCCTCGTGCCGATTTCTTGGCCTCGAGTGCTTAAAGCTGCTTCGGTTATTACGCTGTGGGAGTTTTTTTTTTTTGGGTGTGCGTGTGTTCGTTTCGGTCGTTCAATTGAGTTTTTTTTTCTCCGCGACGTACTCCGTGAATACGAAGAGGCGAATGCGCGTTACCTGCAATAAATGGAGGCCTAGACAAAGCCCCTCTAGCAGAGGATGTTTTTGGCCTACTCTTCAACGCCGTGGGTTTTTTTTTGGGTGTGCGTGTATTCGTTTCGGTCGTTCAATTGAGTTTTTTTTTCTCCGCAACGTACTCCGTGAATACGAAGAGGCGAATGCGCGTTACCTGCAATAAATGCAGGCCTAGACGAAGCCCCTCTTGCAGAGGATGTTTTTGGCCTACTCTTCCACGCCGTGGGAGTCACCCACACCTCATCTCCACCGCACGCGACCTGTGGAGAACCCATTCCGACTGCTGGGTGGGGGCAGAGGGACGGGATTGAAGAAATGTTCACCGTCGATTCCAATTGCCACAGCAGGAGCTCTCAAACCGGCGACCTGTCTGTTGCAGCTCCAGTGGGCTCACCATCGCACCGTGGCAGCATCTCTATAAGAAGTAATCATGATAATAGACGCCGCGGTGGCGAGATGTTGACTTCCTCGCCTGGTAGGAAGGATGTCGTGGGTTCGATCCCGATCCTTGACGCCTGCTGTATATTTTGAGTTTGTGTCTATCTCTCTCTCAGTGTTCGCGATGATTTTTCTCCGTGTCCTCAGGTTTTCCCTCCATATTTAGATTAAACGCGCGTTTAGAGTTTTTTGGCTGCTATAAATTTTCACGTGATAAGCCACTTCGTTGAGCGATTATTTGTGGGCAGGTCAATTCTGAAAAAGAAGCGAGTAGACATCGATTTTACTCACCACAGCATCATGCATGTTTTCTTTATTTCTACATATGAATTCGTGCATTCATATGTTATGATACATTCAAAGATTTATTTTATCAAACCATTAAAAATATATATATATAATTCCGCCCTTTGCGATACATGCTGAAGGTTTGTTTCTCTGATGAGAAAAAAAACGGACAAAAATACTGATAACACATTCCTGCGGAGGGAGCTGGTAGGAACGTTGGGTTGCTCGGTCAATGGCCAGGGTCAACGGCGGCGTGGTGTATTCCGCAAATATGGCCGACTGTGAGGGCGGGCACAAGCCGGCGTGAGTAGGTTAAACGTTGAGTTTTATAAGGGCACCACGGGTGACCGACCCCTCCCCACCCAGCCCTTCCCCACCCTCCCCTCCCCACCCAGCCCCTCCCCACCCTCCCCACCCAGCCCCTCCCCACCTTCCCCTCTCCACCCAGCCCCACCCCTCCCATTTTTGGATGCACGACGGACGGACACAATCATCCCCTGTGGGCTGGTGTAACCAGGAGGTTCCTACTAGTACTAGAACCATGCACAGTATAACAATATACTATGGTGGTGGTGCAGTGGTAACACTCGCACCTCGCAGGAGGAAACGCGTGGGTTCGATCCCTGACTCGGATGCCTTCTCATGCGGAGTTTGTATATTTCTCCCCCTGTTCTGTATGGGTTTCTTCTGGGTTCCCTCCCCGTAGCAAAAAAAAAAATACAACAACCTTACAAACAATGCAACTGCTATTGGTTACGTATACCAATGCCGAAAAAAAATATCTGAAAATTACTCAATTACACACACGGCAACATTTCTCCCCCACTGAAATCAAATACTTGGCAGGACCCACCTGAACAAAAGAGTCTTGGAACTCCAGTTTCTTCCGTAAATAACCCGCATTAAATGACATAAAATGAATAATTGCTTACAATACAAGAGATCCTGTGCAAGGCTGTAGTGGTCTTGTTGGCAGTTCACATCCAAAAGACATTTTACTGTAGTCTGCCTGTCCTGCAGTACTCTGGAACTCCTTACGTGCCACGACATCAATGCGTGACCTTTCCATGTTCCTGCGTACAGCCTTTGAGGTCTTGTTTGAGCCGCACCCTTACAGGGTGAACGTAGCAACCGCGTATTCTGAAGTTCATGGCAAAAAATATACACTATGGCCATTATCCTGCGCACATGGCAAAATAGAGCTCTGCTTGTTGTGCGCGTCAATTTTAATACGTCGTAACAAAGCGTGTTGTTATTATAAAATATTACATTTCAGAACGTAGCACTTGCATGTTCACTGGTATAGTGTTACCGTCTTCGTGTGTGTGTGTGAAACGAATTAGCAACGTGAGGTGGAGTGAGCTAGTGGAAATCTGTATAATAATACATGAGAAATCTGTCATTGTGGCTTCATTGTGGAAATAATGGCGTGTGATTCGTGCAAAGGTAATTCACGTCGATCTATGCCGCTCTTGTTCTTCCCATTTGCTCGTTAAATAGACTTTCCAACAGCTTCACCGCAGGGTCCAGTCTTAGGCCCACTCACCGAGTCAGTCATTCAGCCCCCCCTGGGTGGCGAGATGTTAACTCCCTCGCCTGGTATGCAGAAGTCATGGGTTCAATTCCGACCCTGACGCCTGTATGTATTTGGAGTTAGATTTTTCTCTGGGTCTTCCAGTTTTTCCTTCCACATTTAAAATGAACATGCGTTTAGAGTATTTGGCTGCTATCAATGTCCACATGATCAGCCACTTTGTTGAGCTATCATTTGTGGCCGGGTCACTTCTGAAAAATAGCTATATAGGCCAGTGGGCCTTATCTGGTAAAATGAACAATAATTTAGGTTAGTTTCTCCCACCTTTCAACTGCATTATTGGTCCTGAAAATGTTTGTTAACAACTCTCTCTATTTAATGATGAATCATTTGTTGGCACAGTGTTTGGAACTCGATGATGCATCTTGATGGAACATATTGGTTCAACATTAAGTTCCCACTTGCAGCAGGAACGTATTGCATAGTGCAGTACTTAAAGAGTACTTAATGCTTGCCACATGTCTAAATATGTCTCTAAGGTGTTTGCAAATGCCTTGCCTGTGCAGTTAACTAATTTACCAGCTCGAAAGGTAAACGCCCCCTCTTAACTGATGGCATGTCTCGAATTTCTTGCCATATTTTCTGAAGTGAATATTTCTTTTTTTGTAAATTCTCGCCTAGTTTGATGCGCGTTTAATTTGAAAACAATATCACGTCCGAGTTACACTGATAACCTTTTTCCTGGACAGTAACGAATGGAGCTCTCTAAATAACTCTACACATTATTTTTAATTTACATTACGTTTCGGATCTGTTGTTGGCAGAATTTCTTTAAAAATAAACCCGTAATTTGTGCTTAATATTTTGTTAGCTGCGTGGGTGTACCTCATCGTTCTGTTGTTGCTGTTTAGATATGTTGCTGTCGTCTTGAACTTTTGGCCTTCCATGAAAGCGAGACTTTCACGCTCGCAGGGCAACCCATTGGGTCGTAACTTAAGGCCACAAACTAGGCAGTGGTGAGGAGGAGCGCATTACAGACAATGCATCGCTGTAATCAGTTTATTTTGCTGCTGCTGTGTTTAACTCGAGCCTTCCTTGAAAGCGAGATTTTCAGGCTCGCAGGACAACCCACTGAGTCGTAACTTAAGGCCACAACATACCCGGTGGTGATGAGTAACGTATTACAGACAATACAAAGCTGAAATCAGATTACGAAGGCTGGTAACGTGATCCTGTATTATTGATCAAATTGAATGTGTGTAATCAGACTATCACGACTTTGCGTGTACCGGTTGATTATAATTTTAGGATTAATGTAAAATGTGACTTTTTTTGCATTTTTTTTAAAAGGGCAAATGTTTGTCAGCATTTGAAACAATGGCAGCTGGCGCTTCTAAACTATGCTACAAAGGTAACAACCATAGGGGAGAGCTGTCATTTCCTGGGTTAAACGAACACCGTTAAGTGAGCATAAATAAACATTACTCTGACAATATAAATTGCTAGATTACTTTTCGCTACTTTTAAACAGTAGTCGTCATCTGAGACTGATTCATTTTTCAGAGTATCCACCATCCCGGCACTGCATATGTTTAAGTTTTAGCTTTATGTTGTGAGTAGAATTTTGGAATTTCCATCACTTGCCGAGGGCTACCAATGGATGAATTATGCATATATTATTGTGGAGGCCCAAATAAAGCAGTAGAGAAGGTGGATTGCTGGCTTCTCAGTTGATTTAAAATAGCTATGACATGTATTTTCTGAAGGTAATAGTTCACGTTTTGGCCAACGCGCTTTCTATATTAACAACTTTCCTTCGAGACTTGGCCCTTTTTCGTGCTCATTAGAAAACCTATAACAAGGAGGCATTCCCGACCAAACTGTGCAATAAGCTGAGGCTCATCAATCAATACTAAACAAGCCTGGAACAAGCCAATGTCTGTTTTGTTGCAACACACACACGTGCAAATGGAAACTATCGATCTTCATGGCCTCTTCATGAGAAGTCGTATTGTTATTTACTGCCAGTGGCTCTATTGCTGTTTTTCTGCGTATGCTGTCGGTGTGGGAAGAGTCGTTATCCCTAGCCCAGAGCACTGTGGAATTTCCACCACTCGCTCAATGAACGTCACCCTGCGCTACTTTGAGCAACGCGAGATGCTTAGCCTCTTTTCATGTTATTGTACAATACACGAGACACGCAGTCGTCACGCTACCAACGGGTTTTCACCATTTTATTTGTTTTTTTTCTCCGACACGACCGACCAACCAACCGCCGCCATGGGGAGACAAAATAAACAAAGGAATGTTAGAGAGTCTATTGTTTTGTTTTTGGGCGCTTGGTAGACTGACGGTATCAACTGGTGAGCGTGTTGTTTTGTGTGTGTGTGTGTTCCCTCTGCAAGGCGGTAGCTTGTTTTGCTGCCGCGCATTATCTGCTGACCCTTGGACTCATCACCACCGTGCAGTTCACCACAAAGGGGCTCCCTCACTATTTGGTGGGGATGTTTGGAAGCGGCGTTATCCTCCGGGGGAGCCCCAGTCGAGTGCGCCAGACCCTCCACGCGTTGGCGAGGGAATTCCTGTCGATTGCACGCACACGCACACACCCACACTTAATGTTCCTGTCATAATCATAATAACAATAATTTACGGTCCCCTTTGTCAATCCACTGCTGCACCAGGGCTCCTAACGCGTCGATCACGTGGGGTGTTTGACCGTTCTTCGCTACGTTGGTGATGGGGAGGGCCAGGACTGGTCCTGATATCACTTACCACAGATGTTAGCCATGGACGGGAATATATATATACATAGGGAAAAAAAACAATTCAGCACAAAAGAGAATGAGCGCTGTGGAGATGGAGTTTTGAAATTATTTGACGTGCAGATGTGAAACGAATCACGGCACTATTATGGATGGGGGCTGGAGATGGCATGGAGAGGCCCTCATTCAGCAGTGGCCAAGAGAAAAGTGGAAATGGTTGCAAATGCGAGTGGCAATTAAGCTGCAAAAAAGCCAGCTCATATATATAAAAAAAACTATGTTTGTACTCCTATAGCGGAATCTGTAATTTTACCTGAAAATATCCAGAACGTCACCTGCTGTAATGGGGACGTCAAAAACAATCGCATGAGATCATGAACAAATTCTTTGGAGGATATTGTTTCTCTCGTTGCAAGAACGACGAGTGTATGTGCCGAATGGCTGTACGCGTGCAAAATGATTCCACGAGGAATATTGCCACTGGGGGTTGCTTGGCATGAACTTAGCGACAAACAGCTGTAAAGCATCGACCATGAAGAACATTGTCGAAATTAAATATGAGTAATTGCCTTACGATAATATTGGTAAGAGGCCCATAAAGACTCGGGTAGCCTGTAGGGGCAGGGCTCGTGACAGCTTCGAACCCCTCCGCACGTCAACGTTGCACCGAGCTGGCTAATTGCTTGACGCTTTAGGGTGGGCGCCCGGGTAGAACTTTGAAAGCGGAGGCGTGATTGACTTAACACTTTTTTTTTTGAAAGGGAGGGCGCCCAAAAGTTATTTGGTTGGGTTAAGCAGAGGTGATATCTTTGCAGGAGGAGGGCATGTTGGGATGCAGATGCAAGCTCGGGGCTCATTTCGTACGTGGTGGCGGTGACGTCGGGGTTAGGGTCAACAGCCGTGAGCCGTCAGTGGTTTTTTGTGTGTGTGTGGAAACCGCATCGGCCAAGACAGCTGCAGGGTGGCCCGAGGCTCAGGAGGCCTCGGTCTCCCGGACCATTTTCCTCCCTCCAGGTGGTGGTGGTTGTAAAAAAAAAAAAAATTGCGCGTGGTTCAAAGGCCGGTTTTTTTCTTCTTCTACTTTTTCCTTCCATGGGAGGTACCCTGAGATTTACAAAAGTGTGGCCGCACGTGGTGGCGGCAGTGGCTCGACTTTGATTGGACTTGATGCGTGGTTTATCGTTCGGGTGTCCGAGCGTAAGACACGCGCATGGTCGCATACTCGGGCAAAATTGTTGCCAAGTCATCGGTAAAAAAAAAAAATTCTACCTCTAACCATTAAAGCTGCGCTGATGCAACCCATCATCATTCTGGGGTCGATAAAATAGCTACCACTGTGGGAAGTCAATAGTGGTTCTACTCTGGAAAGACTTGCCCCCCCACTGTAGGAATGTGGAATGTCCACAGCTGTATCGCGTCAGCCAGCAGACAAAAGTGCCTCCGCCCCATTGATTGCTTAGAGACAGAGAGAACTTCACTTGGGGCATACGACCGAGGCTACGTCTGGATTGCGACCAAGCCGAGCACTCGCATCGCCACGCTGACGGAAATGGAAATCCTGCGGCACTTTGTTTCATCCTCCGCTGTTGCAGAACCACCCACTCGACACGAAGCGAGAGAGTGCGTGCGTGTGCGTGCGCGCACTGCGGTCAGGTAATTGGCGGCTTCTCTTTCGTAATTGGTGGGGTAATTGCCATTTGCAAACTTGGGTGGCGCGTGTCTGTAACCCACCGGCGTGGAGACGACGTGGGAGTGAATAAAAAAAAAAACGTTTTTACCAATTCACTCAACCTCCAGCGAGTTCGTGAATTGTGAGCAGGGCACCCTCGCATGTGAGACTATTCCTGCTTTCATATTATTGGTTCTTTCGGTAAAGTCACGTAGAAGGGAAATAATAAAATACATAAATATGAGACAATGTTTTAAAACAATATGTTTTATATTTATATTATTTTATTATATGTTTTAAAGCAATATGTTTTATATTTATATTATTTATTATTTCCCTTCTACGTGACTTTACCGAAAGAACCAAGAATATGAATCCCTGCAGTCACGAAAGCTTTAAATCAAAATTTATTCCTGCTTTCTCAAGTTGTCACCCTCCTCGAACAGACAAACGGAATCCTGATTTGAAGCTTTCGTGACGGCAGGAATCCATACTCTTTGGTTATTTCGGTAAAGTCGCGTAGGTAGAAAATAAAATCAATCACGACGTTTCGGGCGCAACGCACTTGTGTTGGTTGAAAATTAATTTTGAGATTCAGATGAGTATGGGACACTTGTGTTGCGCCCGAAACGTCGTGATTTATTTTATTTCATACCTACGTGACTTTACCGAAAGAACCAAAGAATATAGACAAACAAAACTTAACGTGCGGCGAGTTGGCGGCGGCTATTTGATTCAAGAATCGATCACTTTTCACCTCGTGGTTAATGTCGCCTTTGTTTCCTCGTGTTTCCGTCTCGTGTGCCTCGACGCTAAGCATACATAAAAAAACGAATTCGTTTACTTTTACATTTAAAATTGGCATACAATTCGCGTAAATAATGACGTGTTCTCACGCACTTCGATGCATGTATCGTGAGCGCGAGAAGCAATCTGAATCGATGAATTGATGGACAGTCGCATGCCTCGTGGATCGTACGGCGGTAGATATGATGCACACACTTGTGGGACAATAGGGGCCATCCATTGATGGAGGCGGGAGAGGGGGGGGTTAACCCAAATGTGTACGCTTGCATATGGGGGGTCTACTGACAATGTACGCATAGGAAACGGGGTGGGGGGGGGTGAAGCCTCGATAATAATTTGTCTACATTGGCCTTCAAATGAGTCAGACAGTCCGGCGGTGGACTTTCTGTTTGCTTAAACACGTTACTATCATTAATCCTTGATCGTTTCTGCGTGGGTTAAATATCGGCCGTTCTATAGGATTCGGGGGGGTGGGGGGGGTGCGTCAGACGAACGTACGCAGGTGGGGGGGGGGGTCCGCGTGCGTACAGGGAGTGAGGGGGGAGGGGTCAAGCTTTGACAGACTTTTGCGTACCTACTCAATGGATGGCCCCTTAAGGGACACAATGGAGGCAGCACAGCAAGTCGGCGTGTGATCTCGAAGTACAGAGTATTAGTGTCATCTGCTTGCACAATGTGTCGCTTCTCTTCTGGGCATTCTTGTGTGTCCGGTTGAAAATAAATTTTGAGATTTAGATTAGCATGGGACATTGTTATTATAAGACTAAGTATTAACACGCATACCTACAACGCTTTGTATACATTCACAAGGGTGGTGTGCAAGAGTCAGCTTGGTGCTTATCGCATGATAATATCCAATGTGATGGCTTTATATATTATTCTGCTTCTTGTTCAGAATTCGCGATACAAACACTGCCAACACCTTGACCCTTGCCAACGGCCAGCCCAGTTTGTCGTCTTCAAATCAACCACTGGGCACCGATGTGACCTTTTCCATTGATTACAGATGAATTGCAATAACCTTGTGTGTTTGTTTGAGATCAAGTTCTAAAGCTTTCAAATTGCTTCCTAACTGGTTGCAGGCAGTGCTGCCATGCTGCTGGGCATAATGCGCGGTGAGGCGATGTCACCAAGTCAGCCGTTGCTGAAATAAAAGTCGGCAGAAATTTTCCTTAAGGTTAAAAAGCTCGTGGTGGTGGGAAAAAAAACAAGCCTGCTTCGAAATTGTTTTGATTTCTCTGCATAATTTGGCCACTCCACAACAAAAAAAATATTATGAGGCTCAATAAGCTGCCTTATGAATGTTTATTCGTATTAATGCAAGAGCAATGGTGGTTTGTTTTGTGTACGGGGAGAAGTCGATGGAAATAGCAACAACACCTTCATGGAGTCCTCCATAATAGAGGTTTTTGGGTTAGATCGCGTAAATATATAAATGTGTCGTTAAAACCCGCCACCACCCGATTGTCAATGTTGTTGCTTGGCTCTCCAACACACCGGTGTGCTGTACTAGTGACGAATTGGCACATTCTGTTTACGTGACAAACCTTACTAGTTGGCTGTGTCGGGTGGTGGCGGGTTTAACGACACATTCATATATTTACACGATAGAACCCAAAAACCTCTATTATGGATGATATTTGTCGCAAAATGATTTGACTCACTGCCACATTTAAAGTTGCACTGGCTCAGCAGTGGTTTTTGCAAACGTGAATATTCATGAATTGTAAACATGAATACAAGAATGCCAATATATGTGATACGGAACAGTATATATGTAGCTTCATATATAAACCGCCAAATAATTTGGAGGAGTAGTGGTGCGGTGGTTAGCACATTGCGCTATGAAGCCGGTGACCCGAGTTCAGTTTCGGGCGTGCGCGCTCACATGAGTGGCAAATGACATCTTAGCCAGTCCTCGGGTGCAATCCTTCATAAACCCCCACTGACCAGCGCAGTGAAGTATGATCAAACATACCCCGTAACTGACACGTCACAGAGAGTCTTTCATTCAGTGTTGAGTTGACAAAGGGCTGTTGCATTTTTATTCATTTACAAATCATAAGCCACACAGCTACCCGGCACCTCTGATTATCACGGTTGGCTACTTACGGTGTAAAAGAAGTTCATCATACATTTAAAAAAACATCGAGTGTACTGACGTAGTTTTCCCCGCGCAGAAAATGTCTTCCAAAGCGGTAGAAACTCTTTTCACCCCGTTTGTTACAGCACTGCCATACCATGAACGTCTTGTTTCTTTTTCTTCTGGCATGCAACGGCCATTTTCGGCTCAAGAATTGTGTGCATTACCATGCCAGTAAGACTGGATCGAGTGAACTGCACACTTTGCGGTGCCAAATAAATAGAAATCTGTGCCTTGCTGATGACATCACTGCAAAGTGTTTTCAAGACGACCTGCGGCACCAGCGGACGTTGTCATCGGTTGGGCTGATGATGCCAGATAAAGTTTTTAGATCGCGGAATGCTACAAATTGCATCGGATGTAACTCAACGTCTTTGCACATTTAGCCTCGTGAGGTTTAATACGAACGTCGCCATCTTTCGTGTTGTTGTTACTTACATTCGGCGTGAAGGTAATACCGACATCATCCTCGCAAATGCCTTTTACCTACCACAGTAACTGCCCCTTGTGTTGACGGGTTCCCTATTTTTGTCCTTCCGCCGCGACTCCGATGATCACGGTTGGCTACGTACGGTGCGAAAGAAGTTCAACGTACGTGTGGCGTACGTTGAAACAGAAGGGCTTCCAGAGTTGTGGGCACCTCATGTTCCCCTGCTTCGTGATGACACAACAACAGCGCGGTGCGCAGACCAGCAGAGGCATTGCTAACAAACTGCGTGTGGCTCCCGTAAGCGTTTTGACGCAGAAGCGACGCTGAAAAGCGGCACTCGTGTTCACTCGCCGATGGGCCCACGACCATGTTTGCATTTTGAAAGATCCTCAAGAAATAAAATAACATTTTTTTGTGTGACGTGCACGCTGCCAGCCGAGAGTGACATGTGTGAATGGTGCCGATTTAATGCCGTCCCGTGTCCCCCCCCCCCCCCCATTTACAAGAATCGTAGGGAACAGGCATTGCTCCATTCTCGCGCACCGCCTTGCCCATGTGCTTTCGTTTACACGCGACGCTCGCTAACAAACTGCAGTCGCTCGCTCCGTAATCGGCCGCAGATGCCGCGCGGGGAACACGTCACATCGCCCGTAGCGCTACGAGAACGGACTTTAAAATGAACCCATAAAGAAAACGTTAATGTTTTTTTTTTTAAAATTAGTACTTTCTTGATAATCAGATGAAAGTCCGTTGGTGCAGACTCTCCCGGTTTTTTTTGGCAAGGGAAACCTGGGAAAATTGTAGGTCTTCCTCGGACCAGGCAGTTGATTTCACCACACCCTGGAATCGCCCCCTTCCTGCTGATATATCCTGCAACTCTTGCAGTCGACATATAACCTCCAAGACTACTTGTTCAAATATAATGAGCCTTGCTATACAATTGGCAATGTGCAATTTATGTTTGGCGGTGGGTAGAAGCAGTTTCCGTTATTTTTTTGTAATAACAAAAACAAAATAGTTAGTGTTACATGATAACAAAAAAAGCATGGTTATCTTAACATTAACCCAGCCCCCAACCTAGTCCTAACCCAGCGCAAACGCAGCCCAAACCCAGCCCAAATATAGCCCTAATCCAGCGCAAACGCAGCCCAAACGCAGCCCAAACCCAGCCCTAACCCAGCCCAAATATAGCCCTAACCCAGCGCAAACGCAGCCTTAATCCAGCCCGAACCCAGCCCTAACCCAGCCCAAATCTAGCCCTAATCCAGCCCGAACCCAGCCCGAACTCAGCCCGAACTCAGCCCTAACTCATCCACTTTGGGCCAATGCAGAATGAGTAGTGACGGAATGGGTGCGGTTTTCTATAGAATCAACCCCACACGAATTAAAAAATCGTGAAGGTCCAATTCATGCAGAAATGTTCCGTCAAAACTGTACATGAATTGGGCACTCACAAAATACCACATCAACAAGTTGATGTTTCAATTTAGGAAATGTAAGTTATACAATTTGGAATAACAAAACATTGTTGGGCAAAATTAACATACAAATGTAATCAAACATATTTTAACGTAATTAGCCCGACAACCCCAGCAGGATTCTTCACGTACAGCATCTACGGTAAGTCCTCGCTTTACGCCTGTTCACGAAGCGCGTTTTTGCAATAACGCGCTTCTTTTAGGGAACACTTTTCGCACAATGTGGAACGGGGCCCTATTATAACACGGCACACGCCCGCTATAACGAGGATTGTGCCGTAACGGAGACCTTTACAAAGCGGTAGGAGCCCCGTTATAACGCGGTTTCTGAGTGGTCGACGACGAACTACTTTCTTGAGCTGTGCGGCTGAGCGGAGTGATACAGTACGCGGAGTGATACAGTACGCGAAGGGATACAGTACGCGGCGTAGTACGGTCACATCACTTCGTTATCACGCCATTGGGATGACTGCAGGCTGATTTCGCTGTGTAAATGTGATTTAAAATGTCAGTGCTTTATTTATTCACGCCTTGCAATGTATATACACGCGTAATTCCTGGCTTAAAACGTTTTCGCGAGGAATTAACCGCGTTAAACGAGGGAACATGCACCGAATTATATGCGTAAAAGTATTTAAGATGCAGCGAGGATTTTCTGAGCAAACATCTCAAGTTAATTTTGAATGGCAGCTGCGGGGTTTTCCATAAACGACCACAAACTAAATTCAGTCCGACATGCGTGCATGAGTTACCAATAAAGGCAGGGCAATCACATGGCAATGAACACTCGTGTTAGCAATTAGCACACGTGCTGCATCATACTTATTTCATTCATTCACATCGCCTCGCAAAGGCATAGCTTGTTGAGCAGTGTTCGTCAAGGAACAATAAAACATTACATCTTCCCTGTCAGCTCATGTTCCCATCGTCGTATATCCCTATAATTGAGCGTACGTCTATTGCAATCGACGTTCAATTGCATTACTCTTGCAGTGGTTTTCAAAACGGAATGAATCAAAACGTGATATCTGGCTCAAAATGCGCGGAGGGTGGGTAAACATCCCCAGTGGTGGCAACTGAGCGAGCGGGTGGGAATTCCACATTGCCGTGGCGAGGACAGTCTATCCACGCTTAACTTTCCATGAAGTGATACTCATTTTAAGATGAACCGAGTTAATATCTGTCTCAAATTTGATGTCGGCAGCATGAACCTGGGGTACTGCCATGATGGTAGTGACTGTGGCACCCGACTAAATCCCCGAGTCGCTGGTTCGATGGTTGAGATTCTTCACCCTGCCCACAGCAGTGTAATTGGGTGGAGTCCCATCTGCCAGCAGTGCCGTGGGCATGAGGGTTCAGGGCTGCACCTTTATCCAGAATTTACAGCTATTACATTTGTTTTTTTTCTCTGTCACGATGGGTTTTCTGGGCATTTACAGATTTGATTACAGCTAGAAAATCTTAATTTGACAATACACATTAATGTAACTTTCATAATTAAACTCTACTTGAAAAAAAACATTATATATTTACAGTGGCATAAGGCCGGCTCAATATTAATCGTGGCATACTTAACAGAAACCAAAAACGTTTTCTGGGACGCTACAATCACATTTTCAGATGCGCTGAAAACACCTTAAATTTATTTCAAGAAAAAAAGTCACAAAAAAAATATTGGTGGCAGCGCTGCTGCTGCTGCTCATCTGAGAATGGGGCGCGCGGCTGTGGAAGGTGGCGGGAATATGCACAAAAAACCCCTAATCGTTTCCAAATGTGCATAAATATTCCGTGCGAGGCATTTGGGGAAAACGCATTCATATTTGAGCTGCAAGACGTTTCGCGGATTTTGAGCGAAACACACACACACAATAACGCAGAAAGAGACTTTTCGTTTTTGCGCGCGCGATTATAAATGAATCCATGTGCGCGTGTGCGCGTGTGCGCTCCACGCTCGCTCGCTCGCTCTTTCTCTCTCTCGACGTCTCTCTCGGCTGGTGCCGTCACGAAGCCTCGCGCACGTGTGGCACGACTCCCCCCCCACCTCCCAGCTCCGATCGCCCCCTTCCTCGTCCATGGCTCACGCCGCCACCACCGCCGCACTCCACCGCGCGGGTTCCCAGCGATGTTTACGGGGCGCTCGCCCGGGCTGCCTGGTCACATCTGGAGTCTAGACTCACTGGCTCCACTGCCTGGGCCCACTGCGGACGCAGCCACGACAAATTCCCCGCTTGTGTTTGGATAGGTGGTCTCCCGTCAGCTGTGCTGTCTGTCAAAGCCCCCCCACCCTCCTCCTCCTCCCGCCTCCCCTCTGCTTAGCTCGCTAACTCGCGCTCCCTCCTCCTACTCCTCTCTGTGTGTGTGTGCCGCTCTTCATTGCTCGCCTCTGTGCTGCTTCTCGCTTTGTTTTGTTTTCTGGCCTGTCTCTTAACGATGCTGCTGCTGCTGACCTACGTTGCGAGCACGTACATCAACCCCCTTGTTGCCCCGTCGCCTCTGTGCTTCTATTAAATAACAACACACCGTCAAAGTGACTTGCAGCTCAAGCGAGCACGGGGTCGTGCATTTCCATAGGAATGTGGAAATTCCACATTCCTATGGTAGAGGCCAATTCCTTGACATGACATCCACTGTTAGCTTTCCACAGAGCGGTGCTCATTTCAATAGGGACGATGCTTTTGCTTCTCGAAAGTCCTGAGAGTATTTTAGTTTTCCTCCCTTCAACTAATTTCGCTCGTCAGCTCTAACAAATTCGTTTATTTCCTCGTCGTTTTGTTTCTTCTACATCGGCAATAACCTCCACTGCATATTCCCGGTGCGGTCACGATTTCTGTGAGACGGCGAGATCAGTGGGATCGCGATCAGCCCACTTGGACTACCATTGCTTGACCCGGGTTCGATTTCTGGCTATGTATGTTGACATTCTTTCGCACCGTACGTAGCCATCCGTGCTCATCGGAGATGCGGGAGATGCGGGGAAGGACAACAACCTTAACACAACAAGCAGTTATAAAGAAATTCGTTTTCAATATAGATTATTTAAAAGTGCATAGCTCCCAATTGCTTCTTAATATCGGAAGGAAGAGCGTTCCAGACGGCCGCAGAAGCGCATCTGAAAGCGCCACGCGATGCGGTGACCCTCTCTGTTCGATGGTTAGCCAAAATCCGCTGCGAGGATGACCGGAGTTTGCGTGATGGTTGAAGCTCCCTTGACGAGATCACCAAGGTATCGTGGTCCAATTGTGACAAGCACTTTGTGTGCGATGAGTGCGCGCGTATAATGTATTCGTTCAAAAACCGGAAGCTAACGCAGCACGGCTGGCACTCGACGGACGCGTGGTCTGATCTTGCAGTCCTGGCACCTCGGAGATCAACAACATCCTCAAACGAGTAGAGCGCCTCGCATTGCAAATGAACGACATGAGCCGACGGAGAGGACAGAGATGGCTTCTGGCGTGGTTCTGGGCACGCGTCTGTGTGTGTCCTGCGCTGACCCTAAATAGGAGCTCGTTAACAGCACGTGGCCCCACGGACTAATGAGGGAGCTATGTGTGCGTGCGCGCAATGTACGTACTCTGGACGGCTTGTGTGTCGCCACCTGTGTTTACATGTCTCTTTATCCAAACTGTGCATCACAAGATCGGCATTATATTAACTTGATTTATTGATGACACTGTTATGACGTTTACACACAAGGGCTGACCACAGGTCCGCCCTTGTGCTTATCATTTGAAATCTGCTCACGATGACTCTTTTGTATCCTGTACGCGTGTCTATACTACTGTATGTGCCTATGTCACTGGAGACAGTAAATCTAGCTGTGACGGTCCCACCTGATGACGGAGACTTGTGTTGCCTCCGAAACGTCGTGATTTATTTTTTTTATTTCTATTATTATTTCTATTATTCTTTATGTTTTACCTACGTGACTTTACCGAAAAGCCTAAGAGTATAGTACTGTATACTTTCGCAGTATGTTAGAGTTTTTACTCGAAACATCCGCACACGTGGACACGTGAGCTGGGTGGCTCTGCTTATCTCTAACTTGTATTGCTTCAACAGCAGTGACAGGGACCAGATGCTCTTTGGGATAAGTCCCTGTCGATTTCCCAACAAGTGGTGGTCATTTTACTGGCCCCAGCAGGAGGCAGATGGTTAGGATGATGATCAATCATTAATTCATGGTGACGGGAGGATAATGAATAATTTGTTGATGACCATGGTGATAACAAATCATTGATTGATGGTGAATCATTGATTAATGATGCTTGCGACGACTATGAATAATTATAGATTAATGACGGTGCTTAATTAATTGATGGAATGGAAATGTTGAATGGCAATAATCGATACTTTATTGATGATGAACATTTTAATTGGGAGTGCTGCTGCTTCATCAGTTTCGCTTCAGTTTAATTTAAATTGCTGCCTATTAAATAATACTTGTGTGAATGGTACAAAAATGTAAAACCCACAACATTTTTCTTCGTTCGTGCCTTTATTATATTTTCTGCAGATGATCAAAATTCGGTAACTGCATTTGTCTTGTTGGATGTGTTTCTCAGCATGCTTTCAACATTAACATATTAGTTTTGCTGATTTACAGTATGTGCGATGAAGGGCAATTTCCTGATAAGTTTTGCCGATTATATATATTTTAAGACAGTATTTTTGACGAATGTGATTTTTTTTCCCGTTTAATATTTATGAATGTAGAGATGTCGACTGAAACTTAATAAACTCGCACACGTTCGCTGATGAGTTGTAGTTATCGATTTGCAAACCAAAACCGTGTGTACCGTTATCAGCTAGGTTAACGCGTACAGCACCCACATGCTAACTAACATTGGGTAGCGTTCATCTCCAGTGGCCAATTACACATTCACATCGCAGGCAGCAGCCTGCAGAAGATGATCACTATTGACTTCCGAAAAAGTGGTTCTAAATTTATTGAGACTCGTAGTGGTAATGGGATCAGTCTCAACCCCGGGTTGGGACATGAACTCTGAACCCTCTCCATTGTGAGCCTCATAATTACATCATCATGGGCTTGTCATGAAATATAAATGGGAAATATCAAGCCATAGGACTAACCCTTGGCTCAAGTGGCAACGGGGGGCATAGTAGACACACGACCTCGTGGTGTAAGCCAGTCGAACTACAACTGCTGGGCGCAATTTGTAGTAAACAATGGGGGTCACATACTTAGGCGTCCTTAGCTATTGAGGTCACGTGCGTGAAGGCGTCTCACCTGGGTAGAAATCTAAGGGACTCGAGTGGACCGAGATCACGCCTGGGGCACGTGCTCAACCAGTTCCAGTGAGGAGCAGTCAGTCGGTGGCCTGTGTAGCAACGCTGCACTGAGGTTTACAGTCAATACAGCGTCAAACAAGAGACGCAGCCTCCCTACTATATACTATTTTTTTTATTTTACCAGGTAAGGCCCACTGAGCTGTATAGCTCTTTTTTTTATATAGAAGCGACCTGCCTACAAATGACAGCTCAACGAAGTAGCTTATCGTGTATAGCAGCCAAATACATGTATAGCAGCCAAATATTCTAAACGCAAGTTGCGTATAAATGTGGAGGGGCATACGGAGGACCCGGCGAAAAATCCACACGACCAAGGGGAGGACACACAAACTCCAAACGTACAGCAGACGTCAGGGTCGGGATCGAACCCACGACCTCATGCACACCAGGCGAGGGAGTTAACATCTCACCACACGAGCTGCTTGGGTTATCCAGCAGGTTAATTTGCTCGCTTAGATCTGTCACGTCAAAGACATTATATATCTCGAAAGGTTCTCACCCAGTCATAAACACTGCACGGCGATTTTGTTTGAGTTATTTAGTGCAGACATGTGCAAGCAGTTATGCTAATGGCACCCAGTAACAGTTTGATAAAAATGTATTCATCATAACGTTTCATTCTTACGTGCAACCATCAACTGTAATGTTGTTAGTGTTACATTTAATAAGAAATAACGTTAATAATACACAAGTAATTCTAAAGGAATACATTACTAAGACTCATGGACATACATAGATACAGTGCTAATATTTAATTTCCATTAGTTGTCTCGGAATTTGTTGAACTTTTTTCATTACAAATTCTCAAATTTCTGAGGAAATTCATCTGGTTTACACATTACGATGGCAAGCTGATTAAAATAAAATATTTAAGCTGAAATAAATTCCACATCCCTGTGGCAGAGATGATCACTCTTCATTGAGCAACTACCCACAAAGTGGTAACCATTTTATCATCTACAGATTGATGATGGGCTAACATTTCTCACACTGATTTGTCAATAACTGATCCAGTGTGTCTCCGTTCACCTGGATCTCCCTCAGAATATAGATATTATTATAAGATAATGCAACTAAATTGACTATCGTCTTGTTATAAAATGGACATTAATATGATTTAGTGTTGGTAGCCACGTTCATTGCCCGATTCGATTGAATCACTGCCTGGTTCTGTGTGGCATAACATGAGTGCCGCTCCTCATGAAGCACTGATGCTCATATTATTCATTTTGTTTGGAATGGCTGATGTAGCTGCACAGAGCAACGACTCCCATGTCACATGCAGCTGGCCAAGCAAGATAACCGCGTCAGGGGCAGCGGAGGGCTATCGCTGTGATGTCTCCGTCGTATTTGTGGATCGGGGCATTGCGTCGTCATACGTTGTACGGTCTGTTCTGGAAGACCACAGTCGCAAAGGGTTTTTAATTGTCCACTCACGTGGTCGCCTACGAAGGGCTCGTGGGTTGAGTCGATTCCTTCTTATTGTGATCGCAACAGTAAAGGGTTCACACGTACACTTCTACAAGTGTGTTGCGTCAGTCACAGTGGAAACAAAATAAGATTTTTAAAAAATATATTGTCTACGAAATCGTTTGCATGTTCACTGCAACTATCTACGCAATCGGTTTTAATTTTATAAAGCGGTGATCTTTCTACTTGTTCGTGTTGTAACGTACGTAACATGTTTGCGGAATTGCCTGTAGAATAATATTTGAGGAATTTGAATGTAAATATACAATTTTGATTCACGATAAAAAATATTTACAGCCCTTGGTCAATCCACTTTTGAATAAAGGCCTCCTCAAACCATATCAGTAGTGGAGGTTATTTTGAACATACTTCACCACGCTGGTTAGTGAGTTTGTGAAGAGGTGGGGCACATGACCCGTTCAGATATCATTCGGCACTTATCTTCGCCTTGGCCAGGAATCAATCTGGGATGGCCAGGTTCACAGCGCAGTGTGATAACCGCTGCACCACTGCCGCCCCCAATGTTTTGCTTTGCACCTCTTAAATGTGCACGTTGCGCAAAACGATGGCGTTTTCCAAATATATCTCAGCATTGGGCAGTAACATTTCACTGCCGGGCATTTTTTTTCCCCATAATTTTTTTCCGTCATTTTTCTTTTCATTCGCACAACCACAAAGAAGAAGTCCGCTATGACCGCATCTGCGAATTCCGTGCGAATGTGCCTCGCCACATCCACGGCGCAAGGGAGCCAGCCGCGGCGGAGGCGTTCAATGCCCGAGGCGAGGCCGCCCGTTCAGCCCTCGGAGCCTTCCCCATCCCTCTTGAAACGTTTGTGGGTTGTCGTGGTTTTTTTTTGGGTTTATATTTCAGGAGCCGCGCTTTTTTTTCTTCCATTTACAGCGGCCGGGCCAGGAAACAAAAGTGGCCACTCGAGAATAATGCATCTGCTCCTCCTCGGAGACCTGAAATAATTTCAAATGCGCGTGCTTTTTTGTTGCCGTATATTTTAATTACCGAGCCGATGACACCGTGTCCGAACGCCTCGGTAATGTAAAAATTACGCGAAATGAACCTTGTGAAAGCTTGCCAAATGAAAATAACACAATTGCCCCGCTAAGCATTGCTTTATTTCAATAAACTTTGATGCTTTATGTCGAAGTCATAGTACTCCGGCGATGGGGAAGGGCACCGTGTGTGTTTTCTCACGGATGTTTATCGCGCACGTGTTTAATGCTGCTCCATTGCCTGTTTCAAACGCACCTGCGTCAAGAGCCACGGCCAACTACAACCGAGTGCAGCTGTCGTTGATTATTGTGCGCGTTGGTTTCACGTGCAGCATCAAACACCGAGCCCTTGACACATGAATGAGGAATTCACGAACAGTGGATGTGAGCACTGCCCTGTTGATCGTGTGAACAGGTAGACGGTACGACCTTGTGGACGAGGCACGATGTTTGCAGGAGTAAACCATTGAGTACCGGTGTCGGCACGTAACATCTGATGCTTAGAACATTACACGCTAAATTGTCAACGACTGCACCTACTTGCGTATATGTTTGTTAAAACTGGCAAAGCAGCTGGTGCAGCAAGGCTGACAGGTGATGACACGAGAGCGAATGGGTTCGTGAATCCATCTGCGTGTGTCTTTATATAGTTACTCATACGCACTCTCCTCTCGCGTTCGCATAAAAGTAATGCTCGTTTCAACAACAACAACAAATGGCCCAAGCGTCACATTTTAGGGCCATTGTGAAAAACGAATCTTGAGAGTTTGGTGAAATTAACGAAGATGAAACGAAACAACACGAGGATATCGCAATTTGCCTCTTCAATTGCCCTCGTAAAATAATGATGGATAATGACGGACAGTGAATGTGAACGGATTTTTACTTTGCTTAAATAAAGCACCGTACGTTGAAATGCTTTAAACTAACTCGTTACACGTCAGCTTTGCTACCTGACTATTACATTTGCCGGTATTGAACACACAGCTCGTGATTATTTTCACCGTGGTCATTTGCTGTGCAGTAATGGTTGCTACCCCCCCCCCCCCACCGCTCTCCCAATAATTGCATTTTAATTGCTAATTAATTGAGCACGAATGGCATGAAGACAGTCCATCGTTTAATTTCATGTTGAACACCGATAAACAATCTTCTTGGTTCTTTCGGTAAAGTCACATAGAATGGAAATAATAAAATAATAAAAATAAAACATAATAAAATAATTCTCACGACGTTTCGGCCACAACGCAAGCAGCCGTCCCCAGGTGGAGAGCAGGTCTGTCGAGTAGACAGAGTCTGTTCTACGTGACTTTACCGAAAGAACCAAGAAGATGAATCCCTGCAGTCACGAAAGCTTTAAATCGAAATTTAACCGATAAACAAACCCAGAAAGGATCGCGCAAAGCGAGGTCAGTGTGAGCAAACCAAACACGAGGCTTTGATTATGGTGACGGCTCTGCTGTGTCCTGTGCAGGTCTCGTGGCGATACAATTGCGGACTGCACGTGAGGGACGCCGGCTCCGTCGTGCATTGTGCGATTCTCAACGAGAGAAGCGGCGTCAATCGACTCGTGAACCCATCAGCGAGGAGCCACTGCGTGAAGAGACGACAATATTTCTGTCAACCCTCGTGCCACTGGAGTGTGAACGGAAAGAGAGAGAGAGCGAGCGAGCGATAAGATCGTATAGTCCGGGGCGGGGGGAGGGGGACACTATGGGACTTGCCGAGGCGGAACGTGCAGGAAATTATCCGATTGCTCCAAGACGATTCATTTCGGCGAGATAAGGGGCAAAGGCGGCTGGTGGATAAGGAGCAGGAGGTGGCTCATGAAGCTCCCTATCTGTCCAGAGACTCATCCTTCAGTCGCCTTGGACACACCATTTACACACAACACGTCTATTGATCCATTAGGGGATAAGAGGAAAGTGGAAGGGAAGGAAAGTGTAGGCGAGATAGCGCCTGATAAAACGTAATGAGCATACCAACTCGGATTAAAGTAAAACACTCACAACAAATTGGTCCAACCTTTATTGATGCATTTAGGAGGTTGACGTGTTGTGTTTTGGGTAATCTTTTTTTCTCTCTCTCTCTCTATCTCTCTCGTTCTCTGCCTTTCCTTGACGTCAGACCCTCGGAGGGTTTTGTTTGACCGATAGAAAGGTGCTCCGACATTTCTCTTGTTGTGCAGGGGGCAGGTCGGAGCTAATCTCGGTTGGGAATCAAAGCCCTCGGCAGATAACGAGATCTGTTAACAAGGCGTGCAAATAAATGGCGCGGTCTCGCGTGGAGGTTTGTGGATGTATTTTTTTTTTCCGAGTTCAGAAATGTCCTCGTTGGACATTTCAAACGAGGACACAGTGCTGCGTTTGCCCTTGTGCTCGTGAGTTTCACATGACCGATTGTGTGCCAATGGAAAAAAAAAACCCCACGTGTGTAATTCGATGATTGCGATGACAGGACTTAAAGATGCCGTCGGGTATTTCAGGTTTTTCTTCAAGGGGAACGTTGCCTTTTCTTACATCTTTCACTCGATGGTTTTGCTGCAAATTAATCAGTTGAATGGAGCAAAGGAGGGTTCATCTCCCTTGTCAGATTCAAGTCTGTGTGGTAAATTCCACATTTCTACTGCTGGAGCCAGTCTTCCATAACCACTGTTGATTTTTCAACTGTAGAGTTGATTAAAAACTGTGATTATTGTAAGATGTATCACAACATACCTGTTTTTTTAAATTATATTATGGTATATTAATTAGCATTTGTTTGTAATGAGTTCAAATCAACATCGAATACTTTAAACGTGATTCTCGCAGCTTATTCTTAGAGGCAACCAAACAACGAACGCTGCTGCACAAATGCGCCGTGTGGCGCGTTAAATTTTATTCTAACACGTATGCAATACACTATTTTTGAGATCAAGTTCACGGCCAGGATAATTTCAGTTTACAAGTGTGACCAAGGTCACCAAAATGACGAAAGCCATCACGTTAAATAAACTATAACAATGAAGCAAAGATCAATCCCCAGTAAGGGATTGACCTTATTGGGATGTGGGTGCAATTTCTTAAAAAAATGTATTTACGCATATATTTTATACTGGTAGGAACCTCCTGGTTACACCAGCCCACAGGGGATTATTGTGTCCGTCCGTCGTGCAGGGAGGGGCTGAGTGGGGAGGGAGGGGCTGGGTGGGGAGGGTGGGGAGGGGCTGGGTGGGGAGGGTGGGGCTGGGTGGGGAGGGGAGGGTGGGGAGGGGCTGGGTGGGGAGGGTGTTGAGGGGCTGGGTGGGGAGGGTGGGGCTGGGTGGGGGGTGGGAGGGGTGGGGCTGGTTGGGGAGGGGCTGGTCACCCCGTGGTGCCCTTATAAAACTCAACGTTTAACCTACTCACGCCGGCTTGTGCCCGCCCTCACAGTCGGGCATATTTGTGGAATACACCACGCCGCCGTTGACCCTGGCCATTGACCGAGCAACCCAACGTTCCTACCAGCTCCCTCCGCAGGAATGTGTTTTATTCGGCAAGAGCCCGGGACAAGAACGCGAGCAATAACGATGGAAGGGGGCACCGAAATTCCACGGGCAAAATCCCCGAACACAGAGCCCCATGGGTTGGAGGAGATGGGGGGGCTCACTGTGTCCCACTTACGTAGAGATTACGAGTGGAGACGTGGATTATTTTTACATTGGTAGAGTGGGGGGGGGGGGGGAATTTCTTTGTAAACGATGTTTTGTAATCGGAAGGAAACCGGAAGAAGCATGGAAAACAATAATAATACTAATTTAATTTTATAGAGCGTCATTCATGTA
This sequence comes from Lampetra fluviatilis, assembly GCF_964198595.1. Classification (NCBI taxonomy): domain Eukaryota; kingdom Metazoa; phylum Chordata; class Hyperoartia; order Petromyzontiformes; family Petromyzontidae; genus Lampetra; species Lampetra fluviatilis. The sequence goes on along the minus strand of NC_136276.1, from coordinate 27,300,016 downwards.
ATTGCATCCCACAACGCTGCACATCGATTTTACAGTCCCTTACGCAGACGATACAAAAACGAAACCCACACTACTTAGCAAATCAAAAACTAAAACGATGAATAGAGAAATAACGAGGAAAAAAATGCACATAACAAGAAAATGATCATCACAGAGAAAATAAATTAAAATAAATTAATCCGTTCGGTCTCCATACCACGATCCCACGATTGCATAATGAATGGTTAACCCTCGAAAGTCCTCAGACGAATTTAAAAATCCATTTGCTGCACCTGGTCGTCTCAGCATTAATTGTATGCCTGGTCACAGTGTGTAAACATCAACACAGAGGTGATACAATCATCAGGGATGTAGTGCTGGCTACACCACTCACTTGTACACTGCACCTCCGATTAGCACGGTTTGCCACAAACGCTGCGAAAGAAGTTCAACACACATACACGTACTCTTTGGTTCATTTTCTTGGGTTTTTTCGGTAAAGTCACGTAGGTAAAAAAGTTAAAACTAAAATTAATAAAAGTTAAATTAAAATAAAATAAAAATCACGACGTTTCGGAGGCAACACAAGCCTCTGTCTTCAGGTGGAACCGTCACAGCACGATTGCTGTATCAAGTGATTTTTATTTTATTTTTTATTTTACTTTCATTAATTTTAATTTTAATTTTTTACCTATGTGACTTTACCGAAAAAACCCAAGAATATGAATCCTTGCAGTCACGAAAGCTTCAAATCTAGAATTAACACTCTTTGGTTCTTTCGGTAAAGTCCCACCTGATGACGGACGCTTGCGTTGCGCCCGAAACGTCGTGAGACTAGGCCCGAAACCAGGAAAGCTTTCCCACCTGATGACGGACGCTTGTGTTGCGCCCAAAACGTCGTGATTCATTTTATTTCATACCTACGTGACTTTACCCAAAGAACCAAGGAGTATGGATTCCTGCAGTCACGAAAGCTTCAAATCAACATACATGCACATAGTAGGTGCTTACGAACAGAAACGTCCCAAGCAGTCTAAATATCCATTGAATCCACAAATCCATTTGCCGTACCGCCATCTCTGGGTCACCTTTGTGAGCCTTAGAGGGCTTGGGAGTTTCACAGATCGCCATGATCCACCAACCATTGCCTTCAAATCGTCGGATCGCAGGTGTGCGCCACAGCAACCCAGCTGTTGTGTGATCATGCAACATATGCTAAAAATGCTGGACGGATATGTAAATTCCCTATCAACATTAAATCTCTCTCTCTCTCCATTCTCCTTTCATACAAGTGCAGCTGAATGTGCTTCTTCGTGATGAATGTATTCAATACAGATCAATTGATTAAAAAAGTAAGCATAGGTTTTACCCTTTCTGGCTATTGAACAGGCGTTAAGATGTTCAAACACCAAATAGAAACCTTTTGCAAGGAATCAAGCCTGCATTCCCCACACGTGTTTGTGGTGAACATGCAAACAAACACGATCTGTCTTCTTGGTTCTTTCGGTAAAGTCGTGTAGAAGGGAAACAATAAAATAATACAAATAAAACGTAAAAAAGTAATTTTATTACGTATTATTTTTATTATTTTAATGATAAAAAAATAAAGTTATTTGATTACGTATTATGTTTTATTTTTGTTATTTTAATAAGAAAAATATTTTTAATAATAAAAATAAAACATAATACGTAATAAAATTATTTTATTATGTTTTATTTGTATTATTTTATTGTTTCCCTTCTACGTGACTTTACCGAAAGAACCAAGAAGATGAATCCCTGCAGTCACGAAAGATTTAAATCGAAACATGCTCTGATAATATATGGCATTGTCTTTGAAACTGACTGGCCTACACCAGAGACAACCTTCTTTAGGGCCTAGTCTCATCAGTGTCAGACCAGAGAACGGCAAAAGGCGAACGGTACAAACAACAAAGCACGATCAGAGCATTGATGTTGCTCTACATTTTTTAAATTGAAATCCTGCATTAGTCACTTTCACGCCTCTTGTGCTGTCTGTATGTATGTTGAACTTCTTTCACACCGCATGTAGCCATCCGTGCTAATCGGATGCGTGGGGGAAGGTCAACAAACTAAACACAAAAACAGTTCTAAAGAAAACTAAAAGCAGTTTACACTTGTGCATTTGCAATCGAAGTACAGAGAAAGTAATTTTCCAAATCACGGCACATGTCTCTGTAGGGAATTGACACCGCCAGCATTTATCATCCTCCATGGATCCCACTTATGATAATCTCAAGCATGTTGTTTATTCAATGGCTGCTGTCGGACAATACAATCCCAACATATTTTACGATCATATTTTTTGTGCAGTGTTTGGTGACACAGTTGGGGTCATTCACAACAATCTGGCTTTACCGTAGGATGCTTTAATCCAAACCTAGGATCTCAACAGCACCAACTCAGTGCTTTCGTTTGGACATTGACTGTGAATTACCCACCGACCTGATGTTCCAATGTCATCTTCCACAACTCTGGCTGTCGCCTGATGATGCTAGTTTGTAATTACTGGCGAAACGTCGTATTGGAATTGCACATTTTGTGGGTTTACTCTCCAACACACCGGTGTGCTGTACTTGTAAAGAATTGGCATGTTTTTTTTAAAGTGACAAACATTACTAATTTGCTGTGTCGATTGGTGGCGAGTTTAACGATACATTTTTATTTACAGGTTCTATCCCAAAACACCCCTGTCATGGATAATATTTGTCGCGAAAGCACTACTATGCGTTGAACTGCCATTTGCCCCCATGGATCCACACGTTCAACGTTGTACTTCCTCTGCTCAAACGGGCAAAGGGGTGGCACCCGTCTGCATTGGTGGCCCCGAACTAGGATGAGAAGGAGACACTCCGTGTTCGCATCATTGAGAAGGGACCAATCCGTGCACAAGGCAACCTCCGTTGACTCACCGCAAAATAGTTGATGCATTTGTTTCATAGACCACGGAGGGACGGTGGACCGAGCGGGAACATCGCTCCAACTTTCTGGAAGTGATTTTGCGACGACGTCTGCGGAGTGAGGCGGTGCCACTGCTGCCTGCAAGAGTTCCCAATTGAAGCTTTTATTGTCACATGACCATCCCCGTTGTCCTTCCCCCGCACCTCCGATGAGCGCGGTTGGTCACGTGCGGCGCGGAAGAGGTTCAACGTACGCGTCGCTGAGAGCACAACTGAAATACAACCGTGCAAAAATAAAAATAAACGACGCACCGCAATATGTAACCCACTTAACAATAACTCATTAAGTAATTGCAGCTCTCTTAGACAACGTCCGATTGAACATCAGTCACGGAAAGCACCGCTGCTGAATAAAAAACGCGTTGCATCTGCCAAACACACTTTTGAAAACGTCTGCTGGCATCCTCGCCCGGCGGTTTCACGCTCCGACGCATGTGGCCCGGCCGTTCAACGGTGAAAAAAAAACGTGTCCTCGTCACAGAAACGTTACATTTCACTCCGGGTTGCAAAGTAAAACAGGGTCACCGTGGCCGCGCGGATGAACCCGGGTCACCCCGTGTCCAGCGGGCAAATATTTGGAAGGTGTTTGTGGCTCCCGAGCAAAGCCTCGGAAATGTTTTCGGCTCTCGCTTTTTTGGTTTGGAAACTCGAAAAGCCGTTCGAACGGCAGTTGGAATAACATGAACTTTGCAACATGGACACTGCGTTTAAAACAAGGAGTTTGCATGTTCTCTCTCTCTCTCTCTCATGGATTTTCGCTGGGTCCTCCGGTTTTTCCCTCCGCATTTAGAATAAACATTGCGTTGAGAGTATTCGTCTGTTAAAAGTTTCCACATGATACCTCGCTTCGTTGAGCTGTCATTTGTGGCTTCTGAAAAAGAGCTATACAGTATGGCTCAGTGGGCCTTACCTGGTAAAATAAAAATAATAATTTCTAGTTTAGCTTTAAAACGTTGTGCCTTCTGGGTGGATATGTTTAGCTGTGGCCCTTTCAACTGTGGAAGGTGATACATGTGTTTGTGTGTCTGTGTGGAGAGCAGTGGCACACATTCAGGGTGTTGCGGTGGTGAGATGTTAACTACCTCACCTGGTATACAGGAGGTCGTGGGTTCGATCCTGATGCCTGCTGTATATTTGGAATTCGAATGCTCTCCTCGTGGTCGCGTGGATTTTTCTCCGGGTTCTCCCGCTTTCCCCTCCACATTTTAGAGTCAACTTGCTTTTAGAATATTTGGCTGCTATAAATTTCCACGTTACAAGCCACTCCGTTGAGCTATGATTTGTGGCCAGGTCGCTTTTGAAAATCATAGTTACTCAGCTCAGTGTGCCTTACCTGCTAAAGTTAAACGTAGTTCAGTTTCATAGTTCATAGATGCACTGTGCTATGCACCCAGCCAAACTACCGTCGATTCCTAGCTACGGTTAACATCGGTGGCGAGTAATATCTTAACCCGACCTGGTCGTCTCAGGATTAATTGTATGCCTGGTCACAGTGTGTTAACATCAGCACAGCGGAGACACAACGATCCGGGCAATAGTGCTGGCTACACCACGCTCATGTACACTGCACCTACGATTAGCACGGTTGGCTACGTACGGTGCGAAAGAAGTTCAACCTACATACACGTATATACAATAACGGCATTGTCCCAAGCAGTCTAAACATCTATATGGCTATTGCATGTGCCGGCAGCGGTGGTGCATTCATGAACCCCTTTGCACTACGATCCCAGCAACCTGGGTCTAATGCACATCAGTGACGCTATCATGCATCTACCCCTCCCCAGGTGATCTCGTTGGTGTCTAATCGTCAGCACTGTAGAGGCAAAGGCAGCCCGGCTTGGTGATGGCCACCTTGGCCATCGCAGGGATTGTGCGGTGTCGGTGGTGATGTTACACAGCTGAAAAAGCAACCTAGAATTATTAAATCTCAAATTAACTCTCCGTTTACCCACAGCTATCGGAGAGACAAAGGTGGCCGGGTCTGGCTTTCTGAACCTCGGGCATTAACACGAGCCCCAGGAATTTGAACCATGTCTTATGCTAGTTTCCTACACAGCATCTTAGTTATCGTACACCTCAATAACACAGTAACACAGCCCCGAATAGGCGCTCCCAACAGGCCCAGCGTACACAGCTCGGAGGCCTCGTTGCTAGGTAACGAGATGCTGTTGCTTTATTTGACGTGCACTACAAAAGGTGAAGGTGCAGCCCTGCAATTGCTCGCTCACGCCGCTGCTGTCGGAAGGACTTCCACAAAGAGGGAGTCCTAGCAGTGAGTCCTTAACCCGCCAGATTTGTTGGAACCTAAAACGCAACCATTTTCATGTTGCCAGGTAAGGTCCACTGAGCTATATTACTTCTTTTCAGAGGCAGCCTGGCGACAAATGATTGATCAACGTCGTGGCTTATCATGTGGACAGTGTAGCAGCCGAATAATCTGAAACGCATGTTTCTAAACGTGGAGGGAAAAAGCCGGAGGACCCGGAGAAAAATCCACGCGACCACGGGTAGAGCTTGCAAACTCCAAATATACAGCAGCAGGCGTCAAGGTCGTGATCGAACCCACGACCTCCTGTATACCAGGCGAGGTAGTTAACATCTCGCCACCGTGGCGCCCAGATTGGAGTGCCCATACTCTACCCCACCGTATGCCATCGTACCAATCGACTGTGGCTATAACCATTTATACAGCTGCATAGTAAGAGGTCTGGAGGTGGGGATTTAATAAACTGGCACCATTGTTACAACTGCCACGCCAGGAGATGGAACTGGTGACCTCTGCATTGCAAGCCCAGTGTGATAACCATTGCTTCGTGGCAGCGTCCTTTTGCAGCGTATCTATATATGGCGAGGGTTTTTCTGTGGCCAAAGGCAACGGCAAATAACTCGCACACACACACACACGTGGGTAATTGCGGAAAGCTCTGAGAGCAAAGTGAGAATAAGCAATATGCATTCAGGCCAATGTCTCACGTGTTGTATGTATGTTCAACTTCTTTCGCGCCATACGTAGTCAACCGCGCTAATCGGAGATGCGGGGGAAGGACAAAAAACTTTACACAAAAAGCGGTTCTAAAGAAATGAGTTTTCAGTCTGGATGATGATTTCAAAAGTGCATAGCTCCAGTGGCGTCCTCATATCGGAAGGAAGATCGTTCCAGACGGCCGCTGAAGCGCCTCTGAAAGCGCGCGATGCGGTGACCCTCGATGGGTTTATTGAATTGCCTGGTTAAAATAAAGAGTCTTGATTGAGTGGAATATTTGTTTAAACGTCATTATTATCAGGCCACGTGATATGAAGTGCAATCTGCACTTCTCACCCATGCTATCCCTCTCTGGCCTCTATTTATGCGCCACGAAGAAGCGTCGCAGCACCGAAACGTTGCCTCATATATATGTACACACACGTTTCCTTTTAAGGCCGCAATGTTGTTTTTAATTTCATTGAGTTGTGTTTATGGAGTTCTTTTTTAAGCCTTAACTGTCGGGCACTGCTAAGGTTTTACGAGCTTTGGTGTGAAAGTCTACAAAGTTTAGGCAAATTCTTTGCATTTTCTCAATTGTAGCTGCCCCCTAGTGACGGAACAGTGCAATGTGCATTGAGTTCTGTTTTCGTCTTTTGTAAAAAAAATATATAAAAATGTGTTTGTTTGTAAACGTAACATTAAAAGATGAAACAAAATTGCGTTGAAATTTCTATCAAGAATTCTGGCAAATATAACTTTGTATCACCGGTGTTAAAATATGTTCCAAAATGGCTCGAATCAGCCCATGATTAATCTGGGGATGATAAAATGAGTGCCGCTTTGTGGAAACTCAACAGTGCCAGTATTTTAGTGGATTAGCTCCTGCCGTAGGAATGCGGAATTTGCAGACTTATTATTATAAATGTCAAATGGTGGCCAGTGTCGACTTGCTTGAATGTAATGTCACCACGTAACTTAATCATCTTAAAAAAAAAACACGTGGCCGTCACAGTTGCTGTATCTTTAACTAAAGACCGATACATATTCACCACCACTTATTTAAGATCTGGCCGTATCAATGAAGCCTGAAAATTAGCTTAGGTGCCTCTAACATTCTGCTATCAAGCTGCACAATGATCTTAGCCCAAACACTAATGAGTGAACCAGAAAAGAAAAACAAATAGGCTTTAACAACATTTGTCTTGGCACTTGTGAAACTCCATCTCCGAAAGTACGGGCAGCAACAGGTGCCGGATCAGTTGCTACTCTCTGGCCTGAAGCTGCTGATACCCTTGGTCAGATTTGATGCAAGCACGAATTTTCTGTCATTTGAGAAGCCTTTGTGAGATGCGGCTTCTTGTGAAGTCTCCAGCTTGTAGCGCGTTCCCTTTGACCGCGCGCGCTGGCTGCGGTGAATGGCTGCAACGGTTGCGCCTTAGATCCATGCCCTGTGCGCATCGGGGATAATGAAAATGCGAAACGCAAAATATTATATTGGCTTTCAAGCCTAGAAAAAAAAATAGTATACTCTTTGGTTCTTTCGGAAAAATCACGTAGATTTATTTTATTTTCTACCTACGTGACTTTACCGAAAGAAACAAGGAGTATGGATTCCTGAAGTCACGAAAGCTTCAAATCAAAACTAGTGTACTTGTATATCAGGCTACGTTATAACCTTTCACTGAATACATTAAAACAAATTTTATTGCAGGATGAGTTTTAAAAACTAACTTTACATAAAAAAAAAATCTGACTTTACGACATGATCCTTCAACCCACAATACGCTTGAAAGACGTATGTTTGGATCTCGAAACAACAAACCAATCGGTTCAAAATGTTATTATTCATGCTTGGGGGAGGGGGAAGATAACCAAAACAACTCCCTATTTCTTATTGGTGATACAAAATTCGGTATTTTTTGTTCGGCAATTTGTCGTCTTACAATGGCGACGTGAAAGCGTTGACCCAAACCCACTGAGATATCTTCAGAATCCAGGAAGCCACCTGAGATAAAATCAATATACAGTCCTTCCTGTTGCCGCTCCACGCAAGAATAAAATGTTGTTAAGTCCATCAGCCTATTGGCCTCTAAGACCAATGGTATATGTCGAGTGTGCATGTTCTCTCTCCCTGTGGCCACGTGGATTTTTCTCCGGGTCCTCTGGTTTTTCCCTCCACCTTTAGAAATATGGGCTCAGAGCATTTGAGTGGCCTTTTCAACTGTGGAAGGGGATACGTGTGTGTGCGTCTGTGTGGAGAGCAGTGGCACATAGGGTGCCGCGGTGGCGAGATGTTAACTACCTCGCCTGGTATACAGGAGATCGTGGGTTCGATCCCGACCCAGACGCCTGCTGTATATTCGTAGTTTGCATTTTTTCCGTGTTCGCGTTTAGAATTATGCGTTTTAGAGTATTTTGTTGCTATACATTTCCACGTGATAAGCCGTTTTGGTGGGCTATCATTGGTGGGCTATCATTGGTGGCCAGGTCGCATCTGAAAAAAAGCTAAATAGCTCAGTGGGCCTCACCTGGTAAAATAAAACAGAAGTTCAGTTTTGTTTATTCAGCAAGAATTTGGGTCTCATCAGCAGATGTATTTGCGACACAAGTACAAACAGTGGCAGATGCTAGTGGCAAGAGCAACTACATCTTCGCATGGGGCCTTGGTAAAAAAAAAGCTCATTATGAGATTAAATGTTTGTTCAAGGTGATAGAGTTGATGGTTATAGCCCATTAACCATTAACTTCACACGAGTCGTATGCTTCTTCACGTAATTGGGTTATCCTGCGGGTCGGAAATCTGCGGCGCTGGAGACGCATGCGGCTCTTTAAGGACTGATTCGTGTCGTTATTTATTAACGACGCTACGTCTCGTATCCACCACAGCGCATTGCGGATATTGAAGTTTAAAGGGGGTTTTTGTTTCCGAATTTTAAACAAAAAATGACTCTTCTTATAATTGTTTTTATTGTCGACCGCTGGGTTATCCCATTTCCAGGAGAGAACCTACACGCGGTGATTCTCGATTTGAAGCTTTTGTGACTGCAAGGATTCATATTCTTAGGTTTTTTTGGTAAAGTCACGTAGGTAAAAAATTAAAATTAAAATTAATAAAAGTAAAATAAAAAATTAAATAAAAATCACGACGTTTCGGAGGCAACACAAGCTTCCGTCTTCAGGTGGAACCGTCACAGCACGATTGCTATATCAAGTAAATTTATTTTACTTTTATTAATTTTAATTTTAATTTGTTACCTACGAGATTTGGTGTTCACAGGGCGAGGAAGAACATCGGGTTCGGGTGAGAGAGGCTTGCCTGCGTGACTACCCAAGTCGCCTTGTGGGCGATACATACTGGTCGTGATATACGTTGTCAACGGATTTCACGACACAATTTCGAATATATGTCCTTGCGATTACAATGTAAACCATATAGAGGCTATTAAAAGAACATTAACATACACGAATGATGTATGCGGCAGGGGGTGGGAGTGATGGCGCAGTGGTTAGCGCATGGCGCTACGAACTCAGCGACGTTAATTCACAGTCAGGGCTCAGCATCAATCGTGAGTGCCATCTGAACCAATATGAATCCACTCCTTCACCAACCCGCGCTGATAAGCGTGGTGAAGTATAGTCAAACATCCCCCACTACCGGCAATGGACTGGCAAACGGCTGTACATGTAACGGGTTTGAGAATAGGGGTTGAACAATGCATCGCTGCATTGATTAATATCGAATTTTAAGCTCATGTTGCGTCTATCATAGTGGGCGTGTAAGAATCGTTGTTTTAGATTTGTATATTTCGATATGTTCAATGGACCCCCTTTAGCGTCTCGTAACTCTGTCACTGTATTGTTAAAACGTAGTTGCAACATGACTCTTTGTAATGCAAGTTGTAATTAAGCTTTCTTTTTCTAGGACATTGCTTCGCCCGGGGTTTTTTTTACTTGCGATTAAACAAGACAACTACTACGTAACACACACATCAAGGCTTGATAATGTGACTCAAAGATTTGGCATCGGGTTTTGTGTTCAACAAACGAAGTATGGCCCTTGCCCCGCACTTGAGCGACCCACCAGCCTTTAAGCCGAGTGCAAATTTGACTCATTATCCACTTGTCGAAATCAGGATCAAGAGGATATCACGGCCAATGCCACTGATTGTCAGGGCACCTCACCCATCACACAAACCCCCTTCCGACTGCCGGTTTCTGCAACTGTTTCACAGCGGACGCACCAGCTGCAATGCTTCCTCTTGCAGTGTGCCCACGTCTGGCACACCGGTCTTCCCCTTCCAATGCCAATCTTCGTTAACATGCCCTCCTCCAGTCAGAATGCTTACTCCACCCAGCCAAATGTTCTCCCATGCTGCACCTCCGATGAGCACAGTTGGCTACGTACGGTGCGAGAGACGTTCAACGTACATACGTTGACTGTTGAGCCGAACTAGCAGATGCCGGTTGCGTGCAATGTGTGCAGGAGGTTTGTGGGTTCAAGTCCTGGTAAGGGGTCGTCTCAACAAAAATCATCCTACTGGTGTCAATAACACGCGCGATCTTGTGTGAGAATCGACTGTAGTCCTATACGATTAGCACGGTTGGCTAAGTGCTGTGCGAAAGAATTTCAGTGTACACACATGGAGGCAAACATTCTCTCGCCGTGGGAATGTCGCATTTCCACCACGTGCTCATTGACGCCAGCAGAACGAGTGATGCCGCATTTGCGCGCTTGAGCCAGCAGGCGATTCTACCTTGTGGCTTTTGACCTTTGTGGGAGGTTCACAACTTTCTCACGACTGTCAGCGTAAGAAATGACATCTCTCTTCTCGTCACTCTTCGTACCTCAGGACACTCTCGCAGCCACTCACACCCTCCCAGCAAGAAATACTCTCAACGAGTCCCTCTATCATTTTCTTGTCACGTGCGCAGACAAATAGCGAGAGGTGTCTTCATTTATTTTATATTATCTTCCGCCGTATGTACAGAAGATTACGCATCGATTGTTTTTTAATCTTCACCACCATCAGAAAATAAGACTTTAATAGGAATGCGTGTGATTCAAAGCGAGGTGTCATTTTTACGGGATCACGTTACGGGCAGTGACGTACGTATCGAATGATCTAACGCAGCATGTTTCATTGCCATTGAATATCGGTGTAAAATGTTAATTTCATTATTCTTCTTCTTGTTTCTTTCGGTAAAGTCACGTAGAATGGAAATAATAAAATAATAAAAGAAAACATACTAAAATAATTCTCACGACGTTTTATTATGCTTTATTCTATAATTTTATTATTTCCATTCTACGTGACTTTACCGAAAGAACCAAGAAGATGAATCCCTGCAGTCACGAAAGCTTTAAATCGAAATTCATTACTATTATTATTATTTTTGACATTGGCACGTGTCGTGTTGACGATTCATGGGAACATACGCAACAACACAAAACACGCGTTTAAAAAAAGTCATGCAAATAACCGCGAAGCCACCAAGTATGACATTTGACCTTTATTCGTGATGTTTAATCATGTTATCTCCCCATTACAGTGACGCCCCTGTTCCTGTAAGCCGATGCTGCATTACACATTGTAAACCGAATGTTCTGACAAGGTCCCTTGTGCCTGCGATGTGTTTACCGTGGGCAGATTCAATGTCTCTCTGTGTGTGTGTAGCCTCGTGGAATCAAGCTCCAGGGCTTTCACCTGCTGAGCATCAATGCCTTTTCTGTCCGGACGGCCACAAAAAATAAAATAAAAGCACGCTCAGCCCGCGTAACGCAACCCTACCGAATACCACACACACCTCGCGAAGCCGACGCTGCGGCATCGTGGTTACTGCACCTGCCCAATTTGTACCTTTGGCAACATCGCACTCGTTCAACGCGAGCGATTTCAAATCTCTCGAGACGATGGACACATTTAAACGTAGCAAACACGGATGTTTTGTTTTGAAGACTCCATCTTGTTGTTTGTAGGTTGCGTTTAACCGTTGATTCGATGTGTGACGGCTTTCATATCTGTACGTATTAACAATCCTTCAGGTGACAGGTGGCTATTACTTACTTTCACTATGGACAGCGATAATTAGAAATGTCAGTGAGATGGGTGCCTGAATGCTATGGTGTGCTGCACCCCTCGTATTGGATGCATTGCACCTCTGGCTGAGTCGGTTTGTCTCCGATTGCTGGTATATTCTTGAATTTATTTTATTTTATTATATATTGCATGCACTGAAATATGTTGAACTTATTTCTCACCGTATGTAGCCAACCACGCTGATCGGAGGTGTGAGCTGCTGTGGTGCAACGTTTGTACACTGACTGAACTTGCAACCAAGAGGTCAACGGTTCGATTCCAACTCCTGGCACGGTAGTTTAAAGATGGACAGGTTTTCTTTGCATCCTCTTGCCTCTGTCCACTCAGCCATACATATGGGTTCCACCACAGTTAATTGATCGACATGTCAAGTTTGCTAGAGTAAAATATGGGCACTCCCACCTCATTGCACCAATGTATTTTACCAGGTAAGGCCCACTGAGCTATGATGGCTCTTTTTCAGAAGCGACTTGGCCACAAATAATAGAGAGACCCCACCAACAGCCTCGTCTCCAAAACCAACAACATCATTTCTGCTTCAACCGCATTAATTGATCAGACCAAACAGTTCTCGTTGAAACCTTCTGCAGCCAGGCCACCAAGATTGTACGGCTTGCCAAAGATACACAAAGAAGATACACCTCTTCGTCCCATTGTCTCTACTATCAACTCCCCCACTTACAAACTGGCTCGTTTTTTGTCCGAAATCCTACGGCCTTTCACTGGAAAAACCACCTCTGCAGTACTAAACTCTACTGACCTGGTATCGACAATCAAGGGGATTGCCCTGTCCCCAGACGACCTGCTTGTCAGTTTTGATGTGGTTTCCTTGTTCACCAAGGTGCCTGTGCCTGACACCATCGCAATCATTGAAGACTTGGTTCATCAAGGACTAAATGCTGGGGTACCCCCCCTGGTGAGACACTGCTTAACCAATACATACTTCACCTGGAATGGAACCTTCTACAAGCAAATTGAGGGCACCCCAATGGGCTCCCCCCTATCTCCGGTTGTAGCCAACATCTTCATGGAAAAATTTGAGACGGACGCCATCCAGACTGCCACTCTACGCCCGACCTTATGGAAGAGGTACGTAGACGACACTTTTGTCATCTGGCCACATGGCCGGCCTGCTCTAGACCAATTTCTCGACCACATCAATTCCATACACCCAGCCATCAGATTCACCATGGAAGTCGAAAATGATGGCAAGCTACCCTTTTTGGATGTCCTAATCAAAAGGAGACCTGATGGTTCAATGAGCCACTCTGTCTACAGGAAAGCCACCCACACGGATGCTTATCTAAAACCGGATTCCCACCACCATCCATCCCAGAAGAATTCCCTCATCAAGACTCTATATCATAGAGCCCAATTCATCTCCGACCATGAACACATTTCCAGTGAACTCAAACACGTACGCCAAGCTCTTAAGGCTAATGGTTACTCCGACTACACAATCCGCAAAGCCATCACTCCAACCATCAAGAAGGATCCTGTTGAGGAGCCTTTCAAGACCATCACCTTACCCTACATTGCTGGGGTCACAAAAAAGATCTCCAAAATCCTGATTAAACACAAGATCCAGGTCCGATTCAACACAGTACATAAAATCCGTGATCTGGTACCGTCTGTAAAAGATGTGATTCCAGACATACAGTACCCTGGCGTCTACAAACTAAGTTGCCTCTGTGGTAGCAGTTACATTGGGGAAACCAAACGACACGTCTCAGACCGCATTCGTGAACATAAAGCTGATCTAAAACACGGTAGGACAAACACCTCAGCCGTGGCAGACCACTGTTACAACTCAGTGGGCTCACATGACATTGACTTCTCCAAGACGGAGGTTCTCTGCAAGCCATCTGGCTATCATGAGAGATTCGTTCATGAGGCGATCCACATATACAAACACAGAGACAATTTTAACCGAGAAGATGGATTCAGGCTTAGCAATCATTGGAAGGACGTAATAAACCATTTCGATACACATTAGGGTGAGTTGAATAATACATAGTGTTATATTAAAATGTATAAAGTATAGGGTGGTTTACAGCAATACAGTATATAATTTAATGTTGGGTTTATCTATGGCAGTATATAGTACTGTATATGCTAAGAGAATAAAGTTTAGATGGAAGTATATTATATACTTCTTACGACGTAGAATTGTAATTTATTACTTGTTGTTAGTAACTCAGCTTATTGTAGAGTATAGTAAGTATCAGTTTATATTTTAGTTTTTTATGTAGTTTTTACTTTGGTGTTCTACGTGGTTGTTTGGTAAATGCAGCTACATATCATTAACATTCCTTTCCTTTATTAACGCTGTTCCTTGCGCCCCCCCGTGGTGCTGTTGATCCTGCATAATGCATGGGCATAATGGGACTTTGAAACCCCTCCGCCCACCTCCTACTCATTGCCCACTGGTATGCTAAATTCCTCTTCATATGCACATTCTTTTGTTAAGGCGCTCCTCCTCGCTACACCTATATAAGCTCCTAGCTTGATAATGTCTCATTCTTCGCCTGAGGACGGCTGCTTGCGTTGTGGCCGAAACGTCGTGAGAATTGTTGTATTATGTTTTATTTTTATTATTTTATTACTTCCCTTCTACGTGACTTTACCGAAAGAACCAAGAACACAAATAATAGTTCAACGAAGTGGCTTATCACGTGGAAATGTTAAAGCAGCAAAATACTCTAAACGCATGTTTCTAAATGTGGAGGAAAAAGCTAGAGGATGTGGAGAAAAATCCACAGGGAGAGAGACATGCAAACTCCAAATATACAGGCATCAGTGTCGGGATTGAACCCACGACCTCCTGCATACCAGGCGAGGTAGTTAACATCTCGCCACCGTGGTGCCCTACCTCGTTAGTGGAGGCCCTCCTATCAGCAGTGGCGTGAGCGTGCAATTGCAGGGCTGCACTTTTACCTTTTAGTCCGTGTAAACCCCACCCCCACAATCACAGCAAAAACTTTAAAATAGTTTGATATATTCCGCATAATGTACACACTAATCTGTTAAAAAATTTGGCTGCTTTAACATTTTAGCGTAAATTTTGTTGCAAGTAGCTGCGAGATAAAAAAAAAATCTCATCTCAACATTTGTTTAGATTATTTCGCTGCTTTACATTTTCTCGTGATAAGACACTTTGTTGAGCTGTCATTTGTGGCCAGGTCGCTTCTGAAAAATAGCTAATGGCTCAGCGGAATTTTACTGGTAAAATAAAATATCGTGTAGCTTTTAGTTTAGTTATTTATCGTGATTTGCTTTACTTTCGTATACTTTTCACTCCTCTCGTTTATATTGTTTGTAACTTTCTGACCCGCCTCCAATGGAAATTGGTGATAAAGAGCTTAATTGCTCATCGGATTTCTCCAGAATAAATAAAGATTTTGACTTAAATGCATTTTGGCTACGTCCATTTTCGTGGCTTCGAGCCAGTGGTGGAATGTCTGCATTGCTGTGTTGAGCGAGTCCTCGAGTAGTTAAATTCGACTGATAGTCCATAAAATTATACTCATTTCATCAATCCCGGGAAGGATGATGGTCCCGATTTGATGGCCGTCCAGAATGTAAATCCGGATTTTAGTTGTTATGCGATGTCACACGCTACCCAGCTGGATTAACTTTCCAATATCACGCGGTACAATGTGAATGCATACAATCTTTAAACGCAACTGCATCCCGTTTTCGGAGAGAGATGTACAGCGAGAAATTGAGGAAAAGGAGAGCAATGGGGATTTTTTTTAAAATATGTATGAAAAAATCGATGGAATGAACAGATGGACAAGGTCAGTCCCGAGGCAGAAGAAAAGAGGAATGTCTTGCGTCTGGACTTGGGGAGACAATCAATATCAACATATGTCTTCATACTGGAGAAATCCGATGAGCTATTAAGCTCTTTATTTACAGATGTTCAGTAGTGGCACGGGGTAAGAGCGTTACAACAACAACGAAAGATTCAAAAACACGATAGGAGTGCAAAGTACAAAAAGGTAAACGATGCAGTCTGGGAGAGAAAATTCCAGATGGTGGGGAGCAGCAGCAGAGAAGGAGCAACCTCCCATTGATCGGCAGTGGACAGATGCACATATTGTGCATTACATCACAGTAGTTCTGTCTGAGTTTTCGCTGTTATATGCCTATTTACAGTCAAGAGGTCGTGCTCAATGCATTCCGTTTCTGTAGCTCGTGCAGGTTCAAGAAGCTGTACATATATACTGAACTGTATATATAATATTAATATTGGCTTTCAAGCCGTTGGAACTCGCTACTTTTAAATCTAGATTGAAAACTCATTGCTTACGAGCTGATTGTTGTGTTTAGTTTTTGTCCTTCCCCCGCACCCACCGATTAGCACGGTTGGCTACGTACGGTGCGAAAGAAGTTCAACGTACACACACACATCCACTGGAACCATGAGCGATTGCGTTTGCTGCTGGGGTCCACAGTTGATTTAAATACCAAAGACGAATGGTGAATTACGCGTATCCTGCCTCGCACACATGGAATAGAAAACATGTGACGCTGCATGCAATGATTTTCACTCTTCATAATGCTCATCATTAACGGTCCAGACGTGGCCTCTGTGAATTTGAGGCAGCTAATTTCGAAAGAGTTTGTGTTGCTTTAGAGCCGCTGGTGCAAGCTTATGGAAACTAAAATATTAAAACCTGGAGTCTGAGCATTTTCTTCAGTGGCATTTGAGAATTTTCCAGGAAATCAACGATTATGTTTTTTTAAAGTATTGATCAATATCACAGCACCTGGTATGTCATTACGTTAATATTATCATGCATAATTTACAACCGCTTGGTAATCCACTGCTGGATGAAGGCCTCCCCCAAAACTGTGTCAGTCATGGAGATTTCATGGCCATTCTTCACCACGCTTGGCGGTGTGGGTTGGTGAAGGGGCGCTTTCAAATGTTCATCTGAAAGAAGACGCAGCACGGAAGCAATCTTACCACGGCAGAACCACTTGACTTCCCATCAAGCATTTATATTTATCACCCCCCAGGTAATGATGGGTGAACTTGACCCAGAACAGGATTTGAATACAAGATCTCAAGATTGGGAGCCTTGCGGCTTGCCGCTTAGCTGAGATGTATAACCGTTTCAAAACGAATGCCATTTTTACGCGAGGTGATCAATATTTTGCTCTCTGTAGGAAAAGCTGATCACTGCCCATGGACATGTGAAACTGCCATTACTGGCATCGGGCCACCCAACAAAGATGAGCAATGGCCCCGTGCACAATTGAAGACGTGGCGGGGGTGGGGAGGGCACCTTGAGTTGAATTACAAATGTGGTAATTGTTAAGCATATCGAGGGTGCCAAATGTGACACATCAATGAGCAGAATCGCGGCAACAGCTGGGCTCGTCGCTTGTTTATCTTTTGATGGGATGCAGAATTTATACATCCTCTTGCGTTCGTGCCTGTTCCGATGAATGGCATTTGTACCCGCCCAATAAACTGCAGTAAATGTTATGCACATACAGGATGCATGGGATGACATTGATACATATGTATGAAGCGGTGTACTGTAATATATTTTACATATGCATTGTAAGTGCATTAAACAGCTGATATTTAAATACCGGAGAAGATGGATAATCCAAAAGACCCCGGTATAACATGATACAAACGGGATAACACTGGTCCCACATTATTCATAAATCCTTCAAAAGGTTGGCAATACACTATTCCTAACACTACTTCAGTAGTCCAGATTATATATGCACCGCACAAAGCACATGGGTACAAATCCAGGTAGAAAATGCCCCTACGGTATTTATTTAATCGAAAACTACGTAAACACGATTTTGTTTTATTTTACCAGGCAAGGCACACTGAGTTATGTAGCTCTTTTTCAGAAGCGACCTGGCAGCAAATGAAAGCTCAAGGAAGTGGCTTATCATGTGGTCATTTATAGCAGCCACATAGTATGAACGCACGTTTCTAAATGTGGAGGGAAAACCCATAAAACCCGGAGAAAAATCCACGCGACCACGGAGTTAACATGCAAACTTCAAATATACAGGCATCAGTGTCGGGATTGAACCCACGACCTCCTGTATACCAGGCGAGGTAGTAAACATCTCCCCACCGTGGCGCCCTATTTACGTCGTGAAAGTGTATGTTTACGTTACAATATTCAGTGATATCATTCTCCAGATTTGACCTGAACTCGGCTTGTCTTATTGAGTGACACGTCCTCCTGGAGGTGAAAGCAGCCCTGCAATTGCCTGCTCACGCCACTGTTGGCAGAAGGGGCTGCACTAGAGGGGAGCTCTTGAATGGCATCTGGTCTACTCTTCCACGCTGACCAGACGCCTTGCAAGAGGTGGGCGTACCCGCACTGAACCCCACCCACACGCGACCTGTCCCCATTTATGTTGCTGGGTGGACAGGCGTGCACGGGGGGAAGGGCATTTCAATCAACTGTCCCCATAGCTTCAACTGCCGCGCCAGGAGATGGAAAAGTACCAGCGGGCCTAATGCTTGAATCAGAATCTCTATTTATATTGGAGAAATCCGATGAGCTACGAAGCTCTTTTTCACGGAAAGTTATAAAGCTAACATTGCAAGCCCATTGCACCAGGATAAGCTCCCTGTTTCAATGTCAGAGCTAAAGTGTCGGCTCAGAGAGTCATCGGGACAGCAGCTGTGTCAATTCCACATTTCTATGGAATGGACCAGAGACCCAACGGTGGTACTCGCATCGCTGATCCTGGAGAGATACAAATGCGAGTGGAGCGACAATCTGGATTTGAACTTGTGTATGTGTCCATCTCTCTGTCATAGAACGTAGATTTAAAGTGCAGGATATATGCGATTATAAAAATCTTTAGAAGAAAGGCTGTTGCTGTGTAATGCACATTTATAGGCTAGATCGTGTGCTCGATTGCCTGCAGGTGCATATGGTTGTATTTCCACTTGTATTGCTAGCATGCTAATACACCACAATATTTATACACAGTATTTATCATTCATTTATACATCGGTCCATCCTTTATTCATAACCAGATGAGAGAGCATTAACACCGAACATGTCTCTCGGTTTAAAACCAAAACGGCAAAAAGAAACAGCGTAACAAATAAAAACAACTTAAAGTACGTGCAACGCAAATTCGAATTCCCCATCGTAAAACAGGGCAAATTCAGTGCACAGGGTTAAGCAAACAGTACGTGCGTTCTTATTAACACAGGATTACATCAATATGTGGCATGACAAATGAACAAATGCTTTAAGATGCGGCACTTTATTTTGGCAAACAATGCACGTCAATCTAAATTTCGCACTGCAATGTGTGTGCGTGTGTACCAACGTGTAAAGGTTATCATCATAACATGCGGCCTTTTGAAATGTTTTTTTTTTAAACAGGACATGCTGAGAAATTAAGGTGGGACACTGCACACCAGAATGATGTCAATGAGACTGTTATTTTCGCCATACAGGGAGCCGGGTAGACATCAACCAGCTGCTTCGCGTATCCCACCCCCTTATTTTTCCAATGACAGTCTGCTCTGACATCTCCCACCTGCGTAACCTTTCTGGGACGCCGACACCGACAGCTCAGTTTGTCCTCCCACGCAGCGCCCCTGTCTCTCCCAGATCTTAGCTTTTTTTTTATTACCGTGGGCCGAAATTAGCCACGCCGCGCGTGAAAGTGCAACCGTTTCTCTTCGCTCCGGCAGTTTGCTCAACGCCCGCCTCTGATTTCGTGGCACGCGAGCACGCAAACTGTATCCTACGCGTGCGCTCATGTTGTAAGCGAATATACGGTATGCAAAATTACGTACATATGATATATATTGATATACGGTGCTTTTTCTGGAAGGCTTTGCTGTTTTTTCCTGGGATTTTTCTGTTTGCGCGCAGTCACTTTAATATGTTTCTTGTTTGTGTTTGTTGCGGTTGCACCCGATTCGAGAGCCGAATGGCTCACAGGGCTATACCTAATAAATGAAACTGAAAAAACTGAAACGTCCAGCCCTTTGTCAGTGCACTACTGGATGAAGGCCTGGCTGTATAGGAGGTCGTCGGTTCGACCTCGACCCTGACGCCTGCTGTATATTTGAAGTTTGCATGCCTTTCTCCCTGTGGTCGCGTGGAATTTTCTCCACGTCCTCCGGGGGTTTCCCCTCCACATTTATAAACATGGGCTGGAGTGTTTGGCTGCTCTAAATGTCCACGTGATGAGCCGCTTCATTAAGCTATCATTCGTGGCCAGGTCACTTGTGAAAAAGAGTGATATAGCAGCTCGATGCTAAATATGTTGCTTGGCACCTCCGATTAGCACAGTTATCTACGTACGGTGTGTATAGAAGATCGACATACATCAGAATCATAATATTTATTCTGGAGGAATACGATGAGCTGTAATGCTCTTTTCACAGATGCCCAGTAGAGAGAGGGGAGGGGGGGGTTAGGACGTTATAACAACAAAAAATACAAAAACACGATAGGAGTGCAAAGTATAGGACGGGTAAACAACTCACTGCAAACAATATACAGGCAAAGCCCACTGAGCTATTTACATACATGGGGCCTTACCTGCTGAAATAACAATAGTAAATAGGAAGGATACACTATTCCATAGAGGTTTTTTTTTCTTACCATTT
This sequence comes from Lampetra fluviatilis, assembly GCF_964198595.1. Lineage (NCBI taxonomy): Eukaryota > Metazoa > Chordata > Hyperoartia > Petromyzontiformes > Petromyzontidae > Lampetra > Lampetra fluviatilis. The sequence goes on along the minus strand of NC_136276.1, from coordinate 27,279,352 downwards.
ACACCACGAAATCCTCAACATTTCTGTTTCAACTTGACTGATTTTTTTGTTGTTGCTCAACGCACAGATGGATCTGCAAGATCGATCTGCGCTGAGAGTAAATGTTTCCCAACGTGCAAAATTGAGCGAGAGAGAGAGAGATGCAGCTTTGCTCCAACGAATTTAAGTTAATCACGTCATTTTATATATTTTGGCCGGAGTGAGTGAGGGAATGTATGCGCGGTAGCCAGCTGTGGTCAGATCAGGTATAGTGAGCTGAGATTCTCACCCCCGTTCAGCACTGCCCGTGCAAAATCTAATAATATTCGAGTCAGTTCGTCGTTTACTCCTGCAACATTTTCAGCTGTGAGGAATATAACATGCAAATCCCACTGCCTTTCTCAGTGGGCTTCACTCGGGAAATAAACTTCTGAACTTTTGGGTTAAAAGTGCAAGGGTACTGCGGTTGTGCGATACAACCGCAGCCGTTCCCCCGGCTGTGAGAGTTGTTACGCTCGGATAGCCCTCAGTCTCACCACTTGACACCCATAATGCAGTCGGCTATGATGGGGGCAATGGGTGATACGTTCAAATATATTGCGCGTTTGGTTACGTTCACACATCTGAGAGGCGTTGATGGCTTTCCACGGTAGAATGTGGTCACGTGTTGGAGCGCCCACGGAACACGCTGCAAAAATAATCTCGCCGACTGCCTCTACTTTTAGGAGATTAATAAAACATGTATATATTAAAATAAACACGACATCTCTGTTGCGTCAGACTCAACATTCCACTGCGTGGGAGCCGAAGGAGGCCTGCGTGTTCTCGGCTGATAAATGTTCGCACATTTTGGGGGGGGGGGCAGACCATGGCAATATCTCGCCAGGTTAGCAGACGGCCATGCATTGCCAAAGCAAACCTTCACTTTGTCAACCTAGTGTGTATGTGTGAGCACTCAACACTTTAGCTAGAGAATGGCCGGCAAGTCTCCGAACACGTTTGTTTTCCTTTGGCCGCGTGCTTTACCATCGGGCTCGTGCGGCTTGTGTCCCTACTTGTTCAGTGGAGCTCCATCGCCAGCGATGCGTTGCCACACATTCGCCTGTTGCTCACCATAGCATATTAACCGAAAACTGTACCTGTATGCACGCGTTTGTATGGGGAGCGGTGGCGTGGCTGTTAGCGCGCTGCGCTACGAACCCGGCGAGTCGAGTTCAATTCCCGCTCGTGGCCAACACCGGTGACGGTTATGTGAACTGGTCCTGGGCCTCCCCTAGGTCGACTCAGATGCAAATTAGTACCTGGTGCGGTGTGTAAACATCGCCAATAGGGAGACAAAGGTGGTCGGGCGTGGTGCTGGCCACCCACCCCCTCACGTGCCGTGTCAGCGTTCATAGGTCCTCGCTAACAGCACTTGCCCCTACAGTCTGTTAAGGCTATAACGGGGGAACTTTGTCTTTGTTTGTATGTATGTTGAACTTCTTTCGCACAGTACGTAGAAATCCGTGCTAATCAGAGGCGCAGGGAAGGACAACAAACGACTTCTCACCCTTCGGCTTAACGCACACCTTGACACTAACCTCACACTGACCCTGACGCGAACCACAACACACCATTCCACACACTGATCCTAACTTCACACTCACCCCAGCCTGAGCCCCAGCAATATATTAATCATCACCCCCTAATTTCAAACATCTCTAGAAGCTTCATTTTGCTGACAGACTTGCACGAGTTATATCATTTTTCATAATAAAAATTACTCTTTACTAAACATCCCATGATGCAACAAAAAAAAACAACACGCAAAAGTTGCCCCTCACTGTACCTAATAAACATAACAAATAAAAAAAAGTCGTGACAAGTTTACCACAAAACCTGACACGTTTATTTATATTTTAATTCCCCAACCCACTTATGTTTCTCAAAGCGTCCGTTCTAGCCAGGTAACCACGTTTCGTTATCATAATCTGTCGTGAACGTGGCGTATTTCAAGCTAAGATGATGTTACTCTCGTTAACTTTTCCACACACTTGAGACTCATTGCACGTGAAACATCCGCTGCATTAAACCAGTGCCCATTGATTACTGTGAAGTGTGTGTCTTTGCGTGTGTTGAGGAGCGGTAATGTAGTGGTTAGCGCGCTGCGCTACAAACCCGGCCACCCGAATTCGATTCACGCTCACGGCCAACATCAGTGACGATTATCTGAACCGGTTGTGGGCCTCCCCTAGGTCGACTCAGCCTCAAATGAGTACCCGGTGCGGTGTGTAAACATTGCCACTGAGGGATACAAAGGCGGTCGGGCGTGGTGTTGATCACAGACCCCCTCCTGCGCCGTGCCGGCCTTCATAGGTGCACGCTAACTGCACTTGCCCCAGCAGTATGTTAAGGCTACACGGGGGATCTTTGTCTTTGTTGAGGAACGACACTCACAAAATTGACCTCGAGTGGAAGAGGCAACTAAAACGGCACAGTGGGGACCACAGGTGTTGCTTCTGCTCGTAATCTCAGTCCACTCACGGCACCTGGATCGGCGAGCCTTCGACACTTCACGTGACCTCAAGGTGTACCTAGCCTGGCACAAAGCGCCGTGGTGACGTCGCCGCCCCATCGGTGGCGACCCGGTTGTCGTCGTTGGGAACACGTCGCAGTACGACCACTGCCACCCAGGTTCAATTCCCAGGCTGGTTCAACGTCAGCGGCGCATTGCGCGTGAACCAGTCCAGGAGCTCTCGTCCGTTGACTAAACTTAAGTAAGGCAAGTGCCTGATGCGGTGTGTAAACACCAGCGCTGGGACAGCTCGCCGTGATGTTAGCCACACCACCTCTTTGGTGTGCATTGCCAGCCCAGGTAGGCGTTCACTTACCGCACTTGCCCCCTAGAGTCTACAAGGCTAAACAGGGGGTGGGGGTGGCTTTGTCTTTTTGTGTGTGTATTGCAAATGCTGAGAGCAATGCGGGTAGTGGTGGTTTTTCATGGTTGGTGCACTGTGCCGCGAATCTGGTGACACAAGTTCAGTTCCAGCTCACGACTAACATCAGTGGCAATATCTGAACCGGCCTTAGGCCTCACCGAGTACCTGGTGCGGTGCATGCATGTGTGTATGTTGAACTTCTTTTTGCACCGTGCGCAGTCAACCGTGCGAATCGGAGGGCGTGGGGGAAGGACATCAAACATCACGACTGGGGAGACAAAGGCGGCTGGTCGTGGTGCTGGCCACCCACACCTCCGTCCGCCGCACTACCTTAAATCGGTGCTCGCTAACGGCACTTGCCCCAATAGTCTGTTAAGAGGCTATCCGGGGGATCTTTGTCTTTGTCACAAACGCTGTAACCCATGGCACAATGCCGACTCGAGAAACTGGGATTCTGGGCACAGACTAATACCAGCTTGGGATCTGTGTGAGTGTTATTTGAAATCAACAAGGTAATGCTGTATTGAAACAGGCTGTTGATACATTACAATCGTAATACGATATCGAGGCATAAAGAGTAATCTCCTAGATACTCTTGGCTGAGTGCAGTTTTTAAATCGAGATTGAAAACTAATTTCTTCAGAACTTACTGTTGCGTTTAGTTTGTTGTCCTTCCCCCGCACCTCCGATTACCACGATTGATGACGTACGGTGCAAACGAAGTTCAACATACAAGCATACACCACCCACATAAGACCAATTGGTTTGAAGGACTAGCTTCTGATTCAGTTATTCATAATAACAACAACAAACAATCTGACAATTATGTTGAGAAGGTGTAGGATGTGGACAATGTTTGTGGTATTAACGGCACTGGCAGTGGCGATTTCCATACTTTGATTCCTCATCTAAGCAAAACCACAAAAAAATGAGAGTTGAGTTGCCCAAGGTGAAGAAATACACTTAAATATGCTTTCATTATATTATCGTTCGCTGTTGTGTTTGTGCAACCCCACGGCACTCGTACGGCAGACAATCCTGAAATGAGTTGCACAATTTCCATGTTGCAGAATGTTAGTTCGAACATTGCGAGTTCTACTTAGGAAGAGACGAGGGTGGTGAGTTCACCATCGGGGTCAATAAACACGACACATGTTTGACCCGAAGAGCTCGCTGACGAGTTGTACAATTATTTAAGACCTTAAATACCTGTACCGCGTCTATACGGTATTTGTATTATTTTCTGCAAACTTTTCAAACAATTTTATCAGTGCAGTACTGTGTCCTCTGTTTTATTCAGTGTAACAACAATTGAATCAAATGGCGGTATTCTAATGTAACAGTGGCACTTTGTTTCCGTGTTCATGGCTAGGCTTTTCTTGTGTACCTTACGATTACGGCTGTCAAAAAGGTTAAAAGTGATCTTCTGGACATATTCTTTCGAGTCGGGTCGGAATTGCGTGGGGGGTAGGGCACTGTTGAACTTTGACGAACTTATTCCAGTACCTTCATTCAAGAGAGGCCTTGCGTAAAACGATGAAACATTCGAAAAGAATGGCACAGGGGCGTTGTGAAGGAACTGGGACGCGACCAGGTGCAGAGACATTAGGAACAAGCACGTGTCTATAAAACACCCCTGCCATTACCTACTTAAGTAAATACATCCAAGGCAACGTAAGCTTTTAAGCACTCACTTATTCTTGTGTGCGTGTGTGCATTACTTTATGTTTTAGGCATTTGCCCTTGGCTGTTACCTCAATGCACCCGTGGTGGGGTAAGCAACTTCTCTGGTACATCACGCAGAGCAGTTCCTGGCTATTGACTGAATATGCTGAGCTTAATATGTTTAACATAGGGTTTTAATACAAATCTCCGTTTGAAGAAATGATGACATCGCCACCTCTAAACTAAACTCAAACTGTTTTTATTTCACCAGGTAAGGCCCCACTGAGTTAGATACTGTAGCTCTATTTCAAGAAGCGACGTTGGCCACAAATGATAGCTCAACAACGAAGTGGCTTATCGTGTGAAAATGCATAGCAGCCAACAACTCTAAATGCCACGTTTCTTAATGTGGATTGAAAAACTGGAGGACCCGGAGAAAGAATCCACACGAACAGGGTGAGAGAGACACGCAAACTCCAAATATACAGGTGTGAGGGTTGGGATCGAACCCACGACCTCCTGCGTACCAGGCGAGGTAGTTCACATCTTGCCACTGCGGCGCCCCTTTTATCCACAACAGATATCAGAGCGGAACGGACACCGATCTGTGGACAAATGACCCACAAGTGTTCAAGACTAACAGGATGACACTGAACATGTCGCTCGAACTGTCGTAGAAACAAAAAATATACTTTGCAAATATTATTCTTGACCACTGAGTGCCCCTTTAATCCCGATAAAACAGTGCCATGGGTGACTGAGACCCAAAGGGCATGCTTGCAGCTTTGGTCGAGCATGTCCGCTATGAAGATGGCAAAAACACAAATGGAGGAAGATATTTATATATTAAAAAAACCTGCTAAAATAATAAAATTAAAACTGCATACATCGCACAGCCAAGCCATTGTAAATTATAATGTTAAATGTGGAAATATCAGACGCTGTGGAGTGTTTGTAGATTAAAGGCAAAAGCACTCGGTCTGATCCTTTCATTTTTGCTTTGTTAAAGTGGTGGGCCCTTGAGACTGCTCTTTCTCACTACCTTTATTTGGTGGGAGGCAGGCAGGGAGCAGTTGACCGATCCGCGTGGCATAATAATGACACGCAAAGAGCCTCCTCTCGGCCGGCCCTGTCTCCATGGGTGCAGTGACGTCGCGTCACATCCCGGCCAGTAAGCACATTTTCCCGACGTGGCCTGCCCTACAAACATTGAACTTGACAGTAAATTACCAGCCGGCTAAAAAACAAACCGCGGGACAGTTTGCCGAATGTTATTCTGACTGCGAGCGGAGTTCACCGTCAGTGGCAAAGCATGCTTTGGCAGGCTGTGGGATGTAACGCAGCTTGCAGAGTTAAAGGAACATACTCAATATGGAGAAAGACTGTGGGCAGGACAGCTGGCTGAAAAACAGCTAATGACCTAAAAATATCTGTTACTGTCGTATTAAGTTACACTATTTTCCATGGAGGCAGAGTGTGTGTTGAATGCTTGTGTAATTCACTGGAGCAGCACATCTTGAGAACCTGTGTTGACTTGGCAGACAGATGAAGTAGAAGAATATGTTGATCAATGACTCATTTGCTCAGTGCTGGCATTTCAAAAGTCCAGGTATGTTTTCGAAAAGTAGCACATGTAAATCGCTGTTTTCCATTGACATCCGTGAGTCGGGGGTGGTAATTCCACGTTCCTATGGTAGGCGACCAGTCTTATCAATGGGACAACCATTGTTTGGTGCCACTGCGTGGTGTGCTAATTGTATCAGCTATGGATGGATAATTATGGGCTGAGTGGACCTCCATCTAGGTTTTTAACTCATGACCTTCTGATTAAAAGGACAAATATGCTCTTGGAATGTTTTTCTTCCTCCCAAAATGAAGGACAATGGTGACTCGAGCCCACTCAACACAATTGCCGTGACGAACCCCCACAGGCTTGCCGATAACCCTGACCTCGCGCGCCCTTGGGATGTGTTTCCTGCTCCCTGTGTGACCTATGACCCTGTGCGTGACTGACTAACATCAGATGCAGAATAACGAATCTTTACACCATGTGCATCTTCCTGCTGACAATGGAGGCCATTTGTCTGAATGAGAGGACATGAACTCTTGCAGGATATCTCTCAACTGCAACTGCTGTCGTGCACTTGAACCCATCCACGAGCTTCGCAGATGGGTCCACGAGTTGCTACGTGGCTATTTTCTGATCAATGCATCCTCAGAGATGGTAATCATTTCAATGTCCTTTGTTTCGATAATTATATTCCATTTAAATGTGTTCTACCCCCCCCCCATTCTCCTCATCCAAAGTAATATCATAGGACCCTGTCATTGCATAGCAACAAAGTTATTCAGAAATCTGTTTGAGGGCAATAAACATAAATGTTGGGATGTGCGTGACTTAAGTCGGGTGAGTAATCAATGCAGCCCATCTTCCACCCTGATTTAAATCGAGTTCCAGTGTTGAGAAGTCTGGACAGACTGGCCCCATTACAGGAACGTGGAACTTTAACCACCGACCACTGACAACCACTGTCCCACACGCTTGATAGTGGAGACACTTGCATTTGTGTTGAAGCAGATTGGAACACAGCGGGCTACGCTGGTCATTTAGTATCACGTGGCCAATATCATTCACCTCTAAGAGGAACCTTACATTCTTGTGAATCCCGATAGATATTACTGCCCAGCTGTTGTGGGGTCCATGCCGACTGCCTGGCTGTCTAGTCATCTATTTGTGTTCACTGCATCTTCTTGCGTAATTAAATCGACTTATTTTACCCTCTTCAAATATTTAAATATATCAGTAATTCATCGGTTCATGTGCTGATACAAATTCTGCCGACAGCATTTCTCTTGAAGCCACATGAGCTGATGAACGACAAACATATGTTTTATCTGAAGAGAGGAAAATAAGTCTATATGAGTATTTGTTGGACAGACTGCCCCACAAGAAAACACAAGATTTTCCACGACAGTCTGTCCTCATGACGGGAATTGGATGTAACGTGATGGGAACACATTTTGTGTTTACAATGCATATGCGAATTGGATATACCGCTATTGAGTGAACGGGACTACGTAGCGCGAGTAGAAATAAGCGGTCGTACGGCTGCTTTGGCGTAGCATCACACAAGGCAGTGGGATGCTGCTGGTTGCTTCTAGATGCTACCCACGCGCCTCAGTATTTGTTCAGACTGCGTACGCATCTCACGGTGTTATCGTGGACTGTGCTTTACCCCTACATTAGATATTATTGATTACAACGCGATTTTTCCATAACGCGGTGTTCTTCAGGAACACAACTACCACGTTATAGGAGATCAGACTGGATCTGATTTGCATATATTTTCATCAATTTAGTTACGGCCTCAGTGGCATTGACACAGACATTCGCAATTTGAAGGTTTAATGTTGGCAATTTTAAATGGTTGGTGCTGAGCTGTGCAACTGGTGGTTGTTCGATGGACAAACGGCAAAGGCGACATGGAATGTCCACTGTTGAACGAGTATGTCCTGCAAACACAGATGACCATATTTGAGCAAGGGCCCACTTTGTGATTGTTAACATTTGTTTTGGACCAGAGAAGTTGGGTTTCCTGCAGCGTTGGGCATTTTTTTAGTGCTGCTGGGTCATCTATGCACTTCAACGACGTGGGATGTGTTCAGTGAATTCGTGCACTTAATTTGTCCTGTAATGTCGCACACGTGTACGTTGGGAAGCCAGTGGAAAGAACTGCGTGAGAGGCTTGAGGATATCATCTATCTTATTCCGGGTCTCGTGGTAGAATGATGGATAATTGAAAAAAATGATCGCCGCTTGATTTTGCCCGTTACGAAAAAAAGTATTCAACAACATGCATAATGGTCGTTGTAGAATTGGTGCAAGTCATGTTAGTTGACATTAACAATGGGTTATTCAGGTATTTTCTTATTTTACAAGTGTGTACACATTTAGCAAAGTATGCCCTTTCTCAGATGTGGCTACGTTTAGCATGCAATACCACGTGAGTCAAGTTTGTTTTTTTCCCCATGAATTGAAAACATGTGCCGTAGGTTTTTTTTTACTCTCCGTTATTCAGTTAGAGAATAACTTCTCATTTTTACTAGCCTAAAACAATATATATGAATCTTGGATTAATGTCAAGTTAATGATTACCATTTTTGGAAAAAGAAACAGTCGGTGTCATATGAAAATACACGGAATGTGGAATTTCCACGAAAGGCTCATGACCATCATGGAGATGAGCACTTTTTTGAACAGGCAGGCACTTTGACATTGTTTGCAAGATGAGTCGGCTCGCGCCCACACCCTCACTATCGCGTAAATGTGAATATTGCAAAATCCAACGTGTGCTGTACAGCAACATACAAAGCGCACTCTGAAAACATTTGCAAATAGATTAAAATACTACGTGTTATATATATGTTTATGATGCAAGTGTGTACACACACACACACAGATCTCCCGTATAGCCTGTAACAGACTTTTGGGGCAAGTGCTGTTAGCGAGCACCTATGAAGGCCGGCACGGCACACGAGGGGGTGGGTGGCCAACACCCCGCCCGGCTGCCTTTATCTCCCTAGTAGCGATGCTCACACATTGCACTCGGTACTAATTTTGAGGCTGAGCCAACCTAGGGGATTCCCATGACCGGTTCAAATAATCGTCACCGGTGTTGGCCGTGAGCGAGAATCGAACCCGGGTCGCCAGGTTCGTTCGCGCAGCGCGCTACACAACACACCCTCACAGGCAAGCCACCTCTTAACGCCGGCTAAAGCCCAGCCCGGTGTTTGTCATACACTTATCCAAATTGCCGCGCGTAAAATAAAAAAAGTTCATCAGAAGGATGATTTCCCAACGAAAGACAACGAGCTTTTGGCATCGCCCGTAAACGACGGCTGTCAGAGCACTCCGGAGAAAGACAGAGAGAGAGAGAGAGTGACAGAGTAGTGAGTGAGAGACACCTGACAGCTTCCGCAAAGCGAGAGAGAGAAAGAAGAAGAGCGCCTTCCTCGCGCCGACCACGTGGCTCTCAGACAGAGTGGGAGCCAGGGGAGGCCGACAACGACGCTACGGCTCCCGTCAATGTTTTGCCTTTCGAGGTGGGCGGTGCTCACTCCCCTTGGAGTTGGGTGGGTGGGTTGGTTTGATGAAGCGAAGGGATTGATTGCCCTCGATATGGCAGAGGGAAAGGAGTCAACGCCGTTTGAGACCCGATAAGCGAATGGTCGAGGCTTTGGGTGCGATACGGGGCGGGGAGGTGCGTGTTTACGAATGTATATCTTTTTATCCTCCCCCCACCACTCTGTTTCGTAGAGATCTCGCGTTACTCCAAGTGGCAGAAGAAATACCTCTTTTGACATAGCTGCCTTTGTACTCGCGTGTGCAATAACTCAGCGTCGTGGCATTTAAGCTGACGTAGATTAAAATTTGCTTGTTATTACGAGCTGGGAGGGCCTTTGTCCCGCAAGCTACGAATATCACGTGTCCGTTAGTTTAACCCGAGGTTACAGGCGAGGTTGCCAATGCGTCACGAGTCTTCAATGAGCAGCAAAGTGTTGCGAGGATACGTAAAGAGTAGAAAAAACGCGATCATTAAATACCCGTACGGTGCTGCGGACATTCATGTTGAGCCCTTTCATGCACTTCTATGTTAGAAGAAAGGCTAATTATGATATTGGTTGGCTGCATCGGTGAATTGAATTTTGGTGCCAAAATAAACAAAAATCGAAAGCTCAAGTATGAAAAAATGCAGGGACGTTTGATATTATTTTAGATGGCTTAATGTTAGATCGCATACATAGAAATGTGTCGTTAAACCCGCCACCACCTGACACAGCCAATTAATAAGGTTTGTCGCGTGAACAGAACATGCCAATGCGTTACTATGACAGCACACGGGTGTGTTGGAGAGCAAATCCACAACATTTGCAATCTGGGTTGTGGATTTTCTCTAGCAACGAATTGGCATGTTCTGTTTACGCGACAAACCTTATTAATTGGCCGCTTTGAGTGGTGACGGGTTTAATGACATTTATATTTACGCGATCTGACCCAAAAAAAACCTGTATTGTGGATATTGGTCTCGAAAGACGATGTAATGTGTTTTATACATATACAGCCAATGTAATTTTGCACGATTTTGAGGTTGAATCTCAGTCAAGGTTTTACTCGGCCATCGTTCCTCTGAGCTTGATAAAATTAGAACTAATTTGTAGAAAATCAACAGTGGTCATCCATTGTAAAAAAAAAAAACCTGTCCCCTGCCATGGCAATATGGAATGTCCACCACAGCCTCAGGGTCGCAAGGAGCACGATCTTGCACGTGAGCAGGGACTGCTTGTTTTGACGAATTACTAACAACGTAACATTATGTTCAATTAGTTTTATATCTCCTGATGACATCCTCGTCAGCTTTGATGTAGTATCTTTGTTTACCAAAGTCCCAGTACCGGACACCCTAACAATAATTGAGGACTTAGTCCAACATGGATTGAATTCTGATGTACCTGCGCTGGTTAGGCATTGCCTCACCAACACCTATTTTACCTGGAATGGCACCTTCTACAAACAGAATGAGGGTACCCCTATGGGCTCCCCCTTGTCACCAGTTATAGCCAACATGTTCATGGAAAAGTTTGAATCAGACGCCATCCAGACATCCACCCTGCGTCCTTCCCTGTGGAAGAGATATGTGGATGACACTTTCGTCATCTGGCCACATGGCCTCCCAGCATTGAACCACTTCTTGGACCACATCAATTCTAGACACCCATCTATCAGATTCACCATGGAAGTGGAGAAAGACGGTAAACTACCATTCTTGGATATTCTGTTTAAGAGGAGGCTTGACGGATCCTTGGGACATTCTGTCTACAGGAAAGCCACCCACACAAATTCCTACTTGAAACCGGATTCCCACCACCACCCATCTCAAAAGAATTCTCTCATCAAAACGCTATACCACAGAGCCCATGGCATTTCTGACCAACACCACCTGACTGATGAATTAAGACATGTACATCGGGCCCTCAGGATGAACGGATACTCTGACCGCACTATCCGCCAAGCTGTCTCTCCCATCACACAGAAACAACCACATGAAACTCTGACCAAAACTATCACGTTACCATACATAGCAGGCGTGACCAAAAAGATCTCCAAAATTCTAAACAAACATAAGATCCAAGTCCGATTCAGTACAGTGCATAAAATCCGTGATCTGATTCCATCTGTGAAGGATGTCGTTCCTGACTTACAGTATCCTGGAGTCTACAAATTGAGTTGCATTTGTGGTGATTGCTACATTGGAGAAACAAAACGTCATGTTGCTGATCGTGTCCGCGAGCACAAGTCAGATCTGAAACACGGCAGAACTGATTCTTCGGCCGTTGCCGATCATTGCTACAACTCGGCGGGCTCTCATGAAATTGTCTTTTCCGAGACCAAGGTTCTCTGCAAACCTCCGGGCTACCATCAAAGGTTTGTACACGAAGCCATACAAATATACAAACACAGACATAATTTCAACCGTGATGATGGGTACAAACTCAGTAATCACTGGAAAGATGTTATTAACCACGCAAAAAAGACTTAATTACACTTTTTGGACCATCTTATCTGACAGGCACTATTTTAATTTACTTCACCGAGTGTTAACATCCACAGTGTTTAACAGTAATCTCTTCATTGTTCTTTGATCACCGCTCGCCACGTTTCCATTCATTGTGTTGAGCACTACGTGATGTCTTTGATCACCGCTCGCCCTCCATCCCGGCGCGTCTCCATTCATTGTGTTGAGCATTGCGTGCAGTCTTTGATCGCCGCTCGCCCTCCGTCCCGACACGTCTCCATTCATTGTGTTGAGCACTGCGTGCAGTCTTTGATCACCGCTCCTCCTCCCTCCCGATACGTTTCCATTCATTGGCTACCACAGCCTGATAAGCTCTCCCCCCCTCTCCACCTCCCTTCAACTTGCTTATAAGGGATTACATCTTGAATCATTGCTTCACTTGATGCAGCTAATTCGGCTGTGACGGTCCCACCTGATGACGGAGACTTGTGTTGCCTCCGAAACGTCGTGAATTTTATTTTGTTTTGTTTTATTTTACTTTCATTAATTTTAATGTTTTTTACCTACGTGACTTTACCGAAAAAACCTGAGAATATGAATCATTGCAGTCACGAAAGCTTCAAATCTAGAATTAGTTTTATAGATTTCATTAAAATATTACAAAACATACATACATGTATTGGGAATTTTGCTAATTTTAATCTGTTTACATTCAGACAGTAATACTTGAATTACAATTTATTTCATGTGCAATGCTAAACTGTTACATTTGTAGGGTAAATGAGCTGTGTATTCTTCGTATAAAAATCCAGTTAAGTCTTTTTTTATGATAATTGTTATTTTACCCTTCTATCTGGCAACAAAACTGACACCTTTTTTACAAGGAGTCATGTTTGCATAGACCACAATACCTGCAGCCATAATGCAAACAAAAAACATAACTCTGATAATATATGCACTGTCCTTGAAGTTGATTGGTCCACACCCGAGACAGCTTTCCTTAGAGCCTAGTCTCACATGGGTTGGACCAGATGACGCCAAAAGGCGCATACTCTTTTTTTTACTTGGGTATAGCTCAGGGACACTCAAGACCTTATTTTTTTACATTCCTATTATGATAGGATTCTGCGGCGGTAAGATGTTGACTACCTTGCCTGGCGTGTAGGATGTCATGGGTTCGATCCCGACCCTGACGCATGTGTATTTGGAGTGTGCGAGTCTCTCTCCCCGTGGTCGCGTGGATTTGTCTCTGGCTCCTCCGGTTTTCCCCTCCACATTTAGAAACACGCGTTAAGAGTATTTGGCTGCTATAAATGTCCACGTGATAAACAACTTCGTTGAGCTGTCATTTGTGGCCAGGTCGCTTCTGAAAATGAACTTCATAGCTCAGTGTGCTTTACCTGGTAAAATAAAAACAAGTAAAACAATCTCACTGTGTAGCTCACAATTATTGTTATCAGTGTCAACATTATCATCAGCTATGATCCATCCACTGCCGGATGAAGGCCTTCTCAAGCTGTCACCATCTCTCACGGTCCTGTGATCATCGCTCCATTTCCACAGTGGAAGCAGTCTCTGGTGTATTCCCTCCACTGGCTGCCACTCGCGAGTCTCCACCATAGTCGCTTCTCGCGATGTGGCCTGTCCAAAATATGCCCACAAAAGGGTGTGCTTCGCAAACGCCACGGAAGGCACCATCATGCTTTGCACGCTCGTCATGTGTGCAACAATGTGGTGAACTCAAAAAAATGAAAATGAGGCCATTCCGAACCTGCAGCAGGGAAACAGAGACAACTGAAGATTAGTTTCCAACTCAACGCCCACCAAGGCCACTTATTATAGTAATATTACTGAAATAGTCGAGTAGTCTCCGATAAATAATTATATTAGGGTCCATTCACACAAGTCTTTTGTGCACGAAAGACCGGGAATAAAATGTAATTGTGGGTCACATTCAGATGTGGAACGTGAGCGGTCACACAGAAATCTACTCTTGTGACTGGCATCACAGGGTTCTTAAATGTCCACCTTTCATCAGGCTTCACACACTGGCACCACTGTAGCCGCCCCAACCCACCCAGCCCCACACAGCCCAAATTACAGGGAGGCTGCAGTAAACTAAAACTAAACTATTCTTTATTGCAGCAGGCAAGGCCCACTGAGCTGCACAGCTATTTTTTTTTCAGGAGTGACCTGGTCACAATTGGCGGCTCAACGAAGTTGGCTTATCGCGCGGAGATTTATCGCGGCCATATACTTCTAACCCATGTTGCTACATTTGGAGGGAATAACGGGAAGACCCAGAGAAAAATCCACGCGGTCACGGGGAGAGAGAGAGACATGCAAACTCATATAAGTATACAGCAGGCGTCAGGGTCGGGACGAACCCACGACCTCCTGCATAGCAGGCGAGGCAGTTCACATATCGCATACCATGGAGCCCCAAACCGTGCCTCGGTGATGAGTGCACCTACCCACCAGGTTACCAAGCCAGCCATGGGCAAAGCAAAAAAAAGCACTTGACTTCAATCTTGATTTAAAGCTTTCGTGACTGCAGGTATCCATACTCTTTGGTTATTTCGCTAAAGTCACGTGGGTAGAAATAAAATCAAATTAAACAAATCACGACGTTTCGATCGCAACACAAGCAATCTTCATCAGGTGGAGCAACCACGGCAAGAAAATGCTGAAGTTATTTTTTTTTTACTTTTCCCGTACCTATGGCATTCGGCGTTTAGCCCGGTGAAAGTTCCGGCTCTCGAGTGCTGCGCGTGTTCTCCGGACCGTGCCTCGCCACTGGGTGTGCCTCTGCGGGGCGAGTGAGGCGTGCCGATCACGAGTTTTGCGGCGCGTGCAGCCGTGTCCGATGAGGCCGTCAAATACCCTGACTTCGAGAGGGTTGTGGGGGGAGGGAGTGGTGCGCCGTTGCGTTATGAGTGGGCAGCGAGCTCGTAATGGTATTATTTTGTTTAAAGCGCCAACTCTTCGTGCCAGTGAGGAGGAGGAGGCCACTCTTTTGGGCCACTTTGGAGGTTCTCGCAGGAAGTCTGTGGCCCCCACCCTTTCCTTGGTCACTTTGTTGTCAACATCGCAGCGAATTTCAGCAATGCCTGAGAACGCCGAATGTTTGGGCTTCGAGAGCCAAACTATGGGACTTTTTTTTGGGCGGAGGGGGGGTGTAAGAGCTTTTCATTTTACTTTAAGCGGCGTTTTGTGGGTACATTTTGTCGTGTGTGCCTATTTATGTTTATTTTCTTACGTTTTGCAACGCGTGCTAATGATGGTTAGTAACATTTAAGTCGTATTAAATCTTTAACTATAATTACGATTGTTGGTGAGATTAAGTTTACTGTAATGTTCACTGTTATAAGTACTCATCGCGCGGAGGGCTATTGACAATGTAATGTTTGTGCTCGGACCATCTAGCAAACGTTTTCTACTCCCAATCATGAAGATCGCTCTCCCACAAAGCATTTAAACTATCTCCATCTTCAGGAGCCAGACGGGCACACGATGAACAGCGAACCCGATGTACTCCGCACGTCTTCGAATTCGCGATTCAAAAAACATTTATCTGTTTCGCAAAACCTGTGCGAATTACAAAGTCGCACTTTGATTAAACCTGCCATGGTGTGGCACTTTCCTCCATCGATGGTGGAAATTCCAAATTTCTATTACTGCGGATCAGAGTTTGCATAGGATTGTGGTACCAACAAATCCACATAAAAAAATCGACAAGCAACAACCGTTTACTGTGAACTACAATCGCGAACGTGAGGGGTCACGTTATGCCGATTGGACTTGGTGAATGTTGTAAATCCAGTCGCTGAGTCGGTCTGGCTTCATAGTTTACAGCGCCGCCTTCTGGCGAGAGTGGGTAGTCTTGCGCAGCGTCGATTTACTTGCACGAGACTCCATCCCCATATTCTTAGGTTTTTTCGGTAAAGTCTCGTAGGTAAAACATTAAAATTAATAAAAGTAAAATAAAATAAAAATCACGACGTTTCGGAGGCAACACAAGCTTCCGTCTTCAGGTGGAACCGTCACAGCCACGACAGCTGTATCAAGTAAATGAGAGCTACCACTCCGTATATATAATGGTTGGAGAGGGGGGAAGGGCCAAGTACGGCACACTTTTTATATTTTTTTTATATGGTAAGGTGATGCTTAAGAGGGTGAGCCTTTGTTATGGAAAGGTACGGTTTGTGACTAAACCTGGCCTACATAACAATAGTGTGAAAAGGAGGAAACAACTAAACATGGTAAAACAAGCCTGGCTGTCTATCAATAACCTGTAATAGTTGTCTGTCAAATAAGATTGGCCAAATAAGTGTAGTTAAATCTTTTTTGCATGGTTAATCACATCCCCACTGGCTACCCTGACGAAGCGGTGGATATTCCACATTCCAAATGGGCAGCGCCAGTCTATGCGTAGAATAAACATTGTTCACGTTTATAATTATTTTTTTTTACATTAAAATTTGACGTAAAAATAATACACGTTAGAAAAGTACCGTGTTGTATTTTATACTGTTATGATTATTTTAACAATTTTCAGTTTCATTTTGCATCAGTTTTTCCATTCGTTTTTCTTTTATTTAAACCCATGTCCCGGATTTTACAGATGACTTGCGATAAATGCCTTGCAGATTGCAGAGAAGATGTATAGGCATTTACAATCTGATCAGCATAATTTTTTTTCAGAATTTACGATGTTTGGGTCGTACTTTCTGGTGGGCCACCCAAAGCCTCATGACAAAGTACGCCAACGAACTCTTGAGAAGAAAACACAAAACTAAATTATAACCACACAATACTCTACGAGAGCGTTGGGAAGGCCCAACAAGCAACCATAATTTTGTGCTTGTTTTGTGTTTGTGTGTGATATAAACGATGCTTACATTCAGATCGGACTTAACCTAACAACCAATAATGGAATAAAAAAAACACGCAATTATCTATTTCATCACTTAAAAGTAATTCAAAACATTGGTGCACCAGCTTCTCGGCCACATGGATCAATGTTTTCTAGATGCATTTGTTTAAGCAGATGAGTCTCATCCGGCAGTGTTACCTGTTAATTGCTGCGGCAAACAATAAACGAACAAATAAGGTTGTGTTTGACTAAGTAAAATAACACACGCTTAAAGGACAATTTGGTAGATCAGGATTTGTTGATCGATGTTTTCCAAGGGAATGTGTTTAAGCAGACCCTTGGCAGCACCAGCCACACACTGCTGATGAGACTCAAAAGAGTTGAACCCAAACTGGAGAATTTGCCTTAAACACTTTCTGCTGGGAAACATTCATTCAAAAAGTGCATCAGCTAATGAGCTCAAATGTTACATTTAGTTAAAAAAAATGTAGGGAGTTAAATGGACTCTCATCTGTTTATATGCTATTGCCCACAATTCACCATTACAGAGCATAATACACGTTTATATTACTATCAGATTTGAATTGTCAATTAATTCTTCATCGCTCATCGAAATCCACCAGTCTAAATAAAGATTCAGATTATACTCCACCCACATAGCTTACAATAACACTTTATTACTGATTGACTGAGAGATAATACAGATGTAACTGCGCATTGTTAGAAAAGTATAACATAAAAAGCCAACGTTTTGTGTGTGTTCCAGCGAGTGTTGATTCGCTATTCATATATGTGGGTAGCGGCCAGTTTTTTTTTTTACAAGACCGTGATTATTGTATTCATATCATCATCATCATCTGTCATGGTCAATTCACTGCTGGATGAAGGCCTCCCCAAGCCTTCTTCGTCTCGTGTTCTTGCAGTGCCCTAATCCACGAGCTGATTTCATTGCTCCATCTCCGTGGGTGGATGTCCTCTCCAACGCATTCCATTTCTTGCACGTCACTCCATCATTCATCTTTGCCATTGGCCCCTATCCCTTCTCGTGACATGTTCTGCCCATGCCCACAAACTTTACTTCACAGTTTCAAGGATACCAATAATGTGCACATGTTCTATAATTATCCAAGTGTTGTATTTTTTTATGTCTCAATGTAATTACAAGCACGCATCTCTCAATATGCTTTTTGCATGCTTTCAATATTTACTAATAGGGTTTTTCCCATTTTTTATGGCAACAAAACTGACACCTTTTGCAAGGAATCATGTTTACATTAACCACAATACTTGCAGTCAAATGCAAACA
The DNA here is from genome assembly GCF_964198595.1 of Lampetra fluviatilis. Taxonomy (NCBI): domain Eukaryota; kingdom Metazoa; phylum Chordata; class Hyperoartia; order Petromyzontiformes; family Petromyzontidae; genus Lampetra; species Lampetra fluviatilis. Next base: position 27,261,034 of record NC_136276.1, on the reverse strand, counting down.
AAAAAAACAATACTCTGGACATTTATGCATTGTCTTTGAAACGTATTGGTCCACACCAGAGACAGCTTTCTTTGGAGCCTCGTCTCATATGGTGTTCGACCAGATGACGCCTGAATAATGGAACATAATAGTTCTGTTCATATTTTTAAAGAAAATACAAGGCATTGATGCGATTTAAATACTTCACGATGTGCTACCAATCAATCCGAACTACATTTTAAAGGGGTTCAGGGTCTGTTGAGATAACAAAAGCAAAATTTACACAAACTTCATCAATCACTGCCAAAGCTAAAATACGGAGAGAAAAAAAACACAACAAAAAAACAAAATCGTCATAAAACATGGAAAAGTAAACACAACGGGCAGCTTTTGAGTTCCTTCAAAGAAAAAACACTCGGACCCTGAGACTGGCTCACAGTGGTTTAGAAGTACAGTATACTGTATCTTGCACAACCTTATATTTGGTTGAAGGGAAAAAAAAACACCGGACACTTTTTATTTTATTTATATTACCAGGTAAGGCCCACTGAGCTACGTAGTTCTTTTTTCAGACGCGACCTGGCCGCAAATGATTGCTCAACGAAGTGGCTCATCGCGTGGAAATGTATAGCAGCCAAATACTCTGAACGCCCGTTCGTTCTAAATGTGAAGGCAAAAAACCCGAGGACCCGGAGAAAAATCCACGCTGACCACGGGGGGTGAGACACACAAACTCCAAATATACAGCAGGCGTCAGGGTCGTGATCGAACCCACGACCTCCTTCATTATACCAGGCGAGGTTTTCACCTGAGGACGGCTGCTTGCGTTGTGGCCGAAACGTCGTGAGAATTATTTTATTATGTTTTATTTTTATTATTGTATTACTTCCCTTCTACGTGACTTTACCGAAAGAACCAAGAAGATGAATCCCTGCAGTCACGAAAGCTATAAATCGAAATTTAGGCGAGGTAGTTAACATCTCGCCACCGTGCCCCCACCCCTACAGTTGCCAGCCCACGTGCCCGAAATGGCATTCGGAAGGAACGGTTAATTGTGCTGCGTCGTACATTATCCCCATGTCGACCCCGCGACTCTGGAAGCGCCTCGGTCACGACCCCAGTTAGCGTTGCGTCTATTTGATCGTCACCAGGGCGGTTTGGGGGGATGGGGTGGTGGCTTTCACCAACCACCAATTACAGTTTTCCTGATTGTGATTTCAATTCCCTGCCTCTTGAGTCGGGGTCTCGCTCGTAGATGCAGAGAGAGAGGGGTGGGGGGGGGCTCGTTCATTTCCTGCATGTGGCAAAATGCGTCCTGTCCGGTTATAAGATGTGAAATAAATAAATGAATGAGTGAATTAAGTGATGAATGAAACTCTGTTATGAACCCACAGGTACAAAAGGAATACGTATTGGACGTGTCATTGCGATGCTTGCTGATTGGATGTGATTGTGTTCTGGCTGTGTACAGGTTAATTACAACATGAACCTCTTCCTACGAAATAAGGACAATGTTAGCAGAAACTAAATATAACTTGCATTCGAAACGTTTATTCAGTAGCCAAATGGCACGATGATGTGCTATCAATTTCAAATGGTACAGTTGATAATTATAAATGTGAATGGGAATAAACTGATCAAGAATTGGTGTTCAATCCTGCATGCAAAGAAGGTGGGTCATTTACGCATGCATACAATTTGTAAAATAAATATTGACATATCTATGCCAAACCACATACACTGCATTAGGTTAGGATTCTCTTAAAAATTGTTCAGAATTTGTTGGTAACCGAGAGCTAGAACTCTTGAAACCTAAATTTCGATTTAAAGCTTTCGTGACTACAGGGATTCATCTTCTTGGTTCTTTCGGTAAAGTCACGTAGAAGGGAAGTAATAAAATAATAAAAATTAAACATAATAAAATAATTCTCACGACGTTTCGGCCACAACGCAAGCAGCCGTCCTCATTTGAAGAAACAGGTCTGTCAGACGCTGCTTTCGTTTGTGGCCGAAACGTCGTGAGAATTATTTTATTATGTTTTATTTTTGTTATTTTATTACTTCCCTTCTACGTGACTTTACCGAAATAACCAAGAACATGAATACCCCGAATGTTCATTTGAATATGTCTGGCCCTATTTAAACCATTGACATTACGTTTCTAGATCCGCCCTCTGCGTGTGGTGAAGTATGGTCACACAACCCCGATGGCCAAGAAGGTGCGGGGAGGCCGTCATCCAGCAGCGGAGTGACAAAGCGTTGCGAGTTATTCGTGATGTATCATTATAGATCATCTGCAGACACCGCAGATGATAACTTAGGGAAGGGCGCACAAGACAGAGGCAGCATGCTGCAACGGTCTGTTAGCTTCAATCCATTCCGCTGTGCTTAAGTACTTGTATAACAAATGCACAACAGATGCAGAACAATTGTAGGGTTCTTTCACAGCGTTTCAAAACTGGCAGAGAAGGTTTTTTTTTTGTTGCAATACAGTGGTGTTCATTTTTTTTTGTGTGGTGCAATGCCAAATAAAATAAAACTGTACATCCGCAGACCTCGAACTGGTAGTTGCAAAATAGTAAAAAAAAATGATTTTAAATAGTTAACCTTCCATCTTTCCACTCGCATACTGAATCCAGATGACCTGCAAAGTATTCATCGATGTAATTGCTGTGTGAACGGATAGCACATTTTTAAGGGTCACTTTTTGTTTGCGTTGCTCTGAGCGTGGCTTAAATACCACATTTTCTGCATTATAAGACGATCAGGAATGTAACGTGTACTCCAATCCTGCGCGGGGTGTAAATCAAAGCCCTACAATACTAATCTGGTCTCGCACACACGCACACTTAACCAGCCTATAAGATGCACCCCCCCCAACTCTTGCTTAAAATACAGGGGATACAAAGTGAATTATTTACGTTGTTATTTGCAACATATGTTGTGATTAACAACTTAAGTAATATTCACAACGGAAATAAGAAATGTTTTTGACACGCCGGTTAACACGCTATTGGTATAATTGTTGTGTACACGTTCTTTTTTTTTTTACGAGTGCGTACTTTCCCCTCCGATTTATTAATAAACTCTTTCTTTCCTCAAACTGCCCTTAACGGGCCCGAGCCAGCTGTGGGAATTCTACATTTCTATGGCAGGGCTGGTTGAATCTGCGGAATGACCGCCGTTTATGCTCTGAGTGAGAGGCACAAACGCTCTGCCAAACCTCCACCCGGAGTTGTGGTCAATGAGGGAAGGTAAAAGGTGAAGCCCTGCAATTGCTTGCTAAAGCTACTCCTGGCAGAAAGCCCCCCCCCCTCCAAACACGAGCAGACTCTACAGCGAACTTGGCATGCCGCATTCCATGCCAGGATGTACTGCAGCCGAGTTTATAGAACAACAGGGCACCCGAATCGTGAGATTGTGAGTCCAAATTCCAGCCAGGCTTCATATCGCCAGGGTCAACGAAATTTCCTCCTCGTGGTCGGCACCGCGTTGCTGTGATAAGTGAGCAGTGGTTGTCGTCTTCTCGAGGGGAGAGACCGGCCCCTCTCGCAGCACCGTTGTGATGGCCACCGTTGGCCGCAAGAGCGCCACCACAGTGAGCGGTGGTTGCCCTCTTCTTGGTTCTTTCGGTAAAGTCGCGTAGAAGGGAAATAATAAAATAATCAAAATAAAACATAATAACAGGACCCTGCGGGGTGGGCTGGTAGGAATAATACTAATACCGGTACAGGGATATCGACCGCACACACACGCGCACACACACACGCACATACGCGCACACACGCAGATACACGTACACACGCACACACACACGCACACACACCGCACGCACACACACACACGTACACACACATGCACGCACGCACACGTAATGAAGTTGTGTTGCTACGCTTCCAGTTCGCCGTGAATAACGATCCGAAGCCCAATAGCGCCCATTCATCACGCCGCTCGAGTGGGCCGGACACGCACACACGCACGCACACACACGCACACAGTCACACATATACACACACGCACGCACACACAGACACACACGCGCATACACACGCACACACACGCACGCACGCAAACACACACGCACACACACACACACGCGCATACACACGCACACACACACGCACACACATACACACACGCACGCGCACACACGCGCACACACACACACGCACCTCTCACCTGCAAGGCAGCGGTCGCCGCTTCTCCTCCCACATCTCTCGTCGCGGCAGCTGTAACGATGGTGCAAGTTTGTTTTTATCATCAATTCCTCCTCCACCCCTCCCCGCCACTGTTCACCCACCAGAATAAATGAGTTCGCCCATAGTCAGTCGATCAAAAAGGCGCCGGAAGCGACGGCCATCTTGTTTAATTCACAGATCGCAGGGGGAGCGGGCGGCCATCTTGTCGGACAGGGTCATGCCAAGTGTTTGCAGTAGGGGGCGATGTTGATAGACGGACGGACGGACGATATAATCTATTGGTGGTCTGGTCCACTTCGTTCCTACCAGTAAAATAATTCTCACGACGTTTCGGCCACAACGCAAGCAGCCGTCCTCAGGTGATTTTATTTTGTATTATTTTATTATTTCCCTTCTACGTGACTTTACCGAAAGAACCAAGAAGATGAATCCCTGCAGTCACGAAAGCTTTAAATCGGTGGTTGCCCTGTTTCGTGATATATTTTGTCAAAGGGGCATTTGGGGAGCGGTGCTGACCTGCCGTTTACGGCCCACCGGCAGGTGTATAAACTCCACGTTCATATGACAGGGGTGGGCCTATTCCCCACACAAAGTGTTACTCGTTTTACTGATGCTGGGGAGAGATGATGGGCTTGCTGAGTCAACCTCCAACCAGGGTTTTTAATGAGAGTAAACGAGTGGGGGAAACGTGCATCTGAGAGACGTCCACGATCTTTTGAGTGAAACTCAACGTGCAAATTGTGGCGATATCATTCGGGTGTGGTCCGCTGTGCGTTGGGTGTTACCACGGATGTAAATCATTATAAATGTTCGCAAATCATCTATCTGTCCTGTTTGTGTGATTACAACGTACACTTCTGTATTTGCGATTATGTTCCCAAGAGTGCTGAGAATTAAATACGGATGACTGTCATCAATTTGAGGCCACTAATTAGGAGGCCGCTCGGAGTTTTTTCGGTAAAGTCACGTAGAAGGGAAACAATAAAATAATAAAAATATAAAACAATAAAATTCTCACGACGTTTCGACTGCAACACAAGCAATCATCATCAGGTGTGAAATCCACAGCATGATGATTGCTTGTGTTGCAGTCGAAACGTCGTGAGAATGTTATTGTTTTATATTTGTATTATTTTATTGTTTCCCTTCTCCGTGACTTTACCGAAAGAAACAAGAATATGAATCCCTGCAGTCACGAAAGCTTTAAATAAAAATTCCACTAGGAGTTATGAATTTTAAAATCTAGATTTGAACACTCATTTTTTTAGAACTGCTTTTTGTGTTTAGTTTGTTGTCTTTCTCCCGCACCGCGGATTAGGAAGTTGGCGACGTACGATGCGATATCATTTCAATATAAATATCCATGATAAAGGTTTGTTTGAGTTAGAACGCGTAAACATAAATGTGTCGATAAACCCGTCACCACCCGACACAGCCAATTAGTAACGCGTGTCGCGTAAACAAAACATGGCAATTAGTCCCTACTTCAGCACACTTCCTACTTAAACCCACACCATTCACAACGTGAGTACGACGTACAAAAACAATGGGCAAAGCGACGACGCAGACACCGAGGAGGCGCTCGGTTTAACACGTACGCCTTCGCGACCAATATTACTATAATTCATGATAAAGGTTTTCGGGTGAGATCGCGATCCCAAACGGGCAGGTTTGTGTCTCTCGCGCCCGCCACTTGCCCACCGAGCTGCAGGCGTGCGCGTGTGAGCAACGTCACGTGGCTGATGACTCGCTTGCACGTTGTGCAGGGGAGCAGCAGCGTAGCGGGCAGCCCACTGCGTTACGAACCCGGCCACCCGAGTTCGATTCCCGCTCACGGACAATTAATTATATTACCAGTGACGATTATATGAATCCGTCCTGGACATCCCTCCTAGGTCGATTAAACCTCAATTGAGTATCCGGTGCGGTGTGTAAACATTGCCACTGGGGAGACAAAGGCGACCGGGTGTGGTTCTGGCTACCCCCACCCCCTCGTGTGCCGTGCCGGCCTTCATAGGTTCTTGCCAGCAGCACTTGCCGCAGCAGTCTGTTAAGGCTATACGGGGCACCTTTGTCTCCGTTGTAATAAGAGGTTCCTCTTTTCTAAAGTTGTGAAAACATATATGTTTGTTACGAATGGATTAAGAAAATCATTTTTTTACTTACTTTTACATTGAGCTTAACTTTTTTTTAAACTAAACTTAAGGATTGTGTGTTCAAGGTGGAGAATGATCAACGTTTTAGTGTTCAAACACACACCGCCAACAAATATTGACGTGGAAGACCCATTCATTCAATCTATTAAACAAATACAGTATTGAGCTCGTGTTACAGTATATACGAATATACATACGCAGCTATTATATTTTACATCTTCACACGCAGTCAATCTGTCCTGTTTGTATGATAACCTCACAACATAAAATTCTACGGGTTTTTTCTGTTGTTGTTGTTGCGCATGTCCATTCCGTCCGCAAGAGTGCTGAGAATTAAACGCGGCCCGACTGTTTGTCATCAATCTGAGGGCCACTAAGTCGCGATTAGGCTGCGGGAGACCTTGTTTGACCGTTCAGAGGAACCTCCATTAGGCGAGGCTGATAAAGGTGCTTCTTCAGGGTTGACTTCGCCCGTATCGGCAGATAACGAGGTGTTGTCTGAGCAGAGCCGGAGGCTGCTTTGCTTAAGCGGCATTAAGTGGCTTTTAGAGCTGTTTACTGTGCTTTCCAGTAAATTTACTCGCGTAGTTTGACCAGACCAAGTGGCACCAGGAGGAGTCCTTGAGATGGGACCCACTGTTGTAAAAAAAACCTCGTGGATATTTGGGGTGGCGTGGGGGGCTAATGCAGTGGAATGGATATACAACCTGCGATGCTGTTGGACTCCGCGATGATGGAGAGATGTTCTCTCCCTCGCCTGGTATACAGGACGTCGTGGGTTCGAACCTGATACCGACACTGACGCCTGCATATTTTGGAGATTGCAAGTCTCTATCCCTGTGGTCACGTATGTTTTTCTCCGGGTCCGCCGGTTTTTCCCTCTAAATTTAGAAACACGCGTTTAGAGTATTTGGCTGCTATACATTTCCGCGTGATAAACCACTTAATTGAGCTATCATTTGTGGCCAGGTCGCTTCTGATTAAAGAGCACCATAGCTCAGTGTGCCTTACTTGGTAGAAACAAATAATACGTACCCCAATATAATAAAACATCACTCACCACTAAATGGTGGTGACATCACCACATTTTATGCAAAGCTTGTGAAAAGCAGTGAGCCTTCCCTGTTAAAATAAAAACATATAGTTGAGTTTTTAAACACCTGTATTCTGGCCCGAAAGGCAAGAAGTCTTTTCACTTTTTTCATCATTTTGAAACTGGCTAAAAAAAAAGTTCCCATACATATAACCAGTAAGTTGTTCACTCTGTACCTCTGCAGAATAAGCCCGCGCAGTTGAAATTGACAACATTAATTGCAACTCAATTACAGTGGCAGGCAAGGTGCTGACCGTTCATCATGCTGCAGTGGTTCACACAGAGAGCAATATCTGCTTTTATACTCCCAACTCACTGTCCTGTAACGTGAACCGGGGAATGCAAGGTACGGCAAATTGGGTTCCTTTCCCATCCGTGAGGCCTTTTAAGAGTTATCCTCTCGGCAGCGGGTGGGTTTTCTCTAACCTCTCCTGGTTTCCTCCAACGTGCAACTCACTTGAATCGTGTTGGACAAACATCCCCAATTGCGGAACGTGCACTGAGGCTCGAGGATTTTCAAGATTTCGGATGTAAAAAAATTGACATTTGTATCATTAACTCGTCTTGCATGTTGAAATTGTTGCTTGCAGCCTTACGGCCACCTTATTTAGGATTATCTTGCGTGAATGCCAGAGATGTAACACCATTAATTTGTTTTTGTATTTTACCAGGTAAGGCCAACTGAACTATGTAGCTCTTTAATCAGAAGCTCAATTAAGTGGTTTATCATGTGAAAATGTATAGCAGTCAAATACTCTAAATGTATTTTTCTAAATGTGAACGGAAAAGCATGAACACCCATAAAAACATTCACGCGACCACGGGAAGAACATGCAAACTCAAAATATACAGGCGTTAGGGTTGGGGTCGAACCCCAGACCTCCTGCATACGAGGCGAGGGAGTTAACGTCTTACCACCTACAATTAAGATGTTCAACCACCAAATAGACAACTAACGCAAGGCATCGAGTCTGCATTAACCTTGTGATGCCTTGTGAAAGGTGACTATTTGGTGTTGAACATGAGAACACTTGTATTATTGCGATAATGGGGTCAAGCCTAATCGAGATGTGACGTTTTCGTGACTGCAGGGATCCATACTCTTTGGTTCTTTCGATAAAGTCACGTGGCTATAAAATAAAATAAATTAAATCACGACGTTTCGGGCGCAACACAAGCGTTCTAATCTCTCTAGCAGTGCTCCTCCACTCCCCCTATCCCAAACCTCCCTCTCCATCTCTCCTCCCTGGCTCCTATATAGCCTCTTGTCACAGCAGCCCTTTTGCCCACTTCAGCAATTGTTTCTTGCTGTGGTTGTCCCACCTGATGACGGACGCTTGTGTTGCGCCCGAAACGTCGCGATTTTTTTTTATACCCACCCACGTGACTTTACCGAAAGAAGCCTATTCATGTTTCCATCATTCATCAGTTGTGCAGATGAGGAGACTGCATCTGAGTGGATGTGCCAGACAGACGCTTGGAGGTCGTTGGGCAAAGGCATGTGATGACGCTCCTATGCCGTTACACAATATCACGTGTGTCCGTGTTGTTCTTGAGGAATCTAGAATGACGAACACGTGCTCTGCCTATAGCATTTAATCGTGCGATGCTAATGTAATTGGTGAAAAACAGGACCTATGCGTTTTACATATATAGAGAGAATGTACAACGTTTTTTTGTTCAGAGATCAGTATTATCTATATTTTCAGCAGAACACTCTATATGTAATTACATTTCCACACATTTTCTCCCAACTATTTCAAACATACCACTGTTTAAGTTTGGCTAATTAAGATTTGGCCGTATGCCCAAAAAATAAAGGTTGTCCATCCAAGGCATGGGCAATTCACGAGCCGATTAAACTTTAGCGTCAAAATTACTAGAATTTGACAATCTCCACCTACCGCTGACATTTAATTAAATCATTACATCTCTTTGGGGATTTTTAGTGCTATGAATTGCATTTTTGTATTGCATCTGAAAAATTGGTACTTAAACTATTAGTTATTTTTTTTATTTAGAATTAAAGCTTTCGTGACTGCAGGGATTCATCTTCTTGGTTTTTTTCGGTAAAGTCACGTAGAATGGAAACAATAAAATAATAAAAATAAAACATAATAAAATAATTATCACGACGTTTCGGCCACAACGCAAGCAGCCGTCCTCAGCTTAAATATACGCTGCCAAGCGTGGTGGTGTTCATTCAGACGCTGTCTTTCTGACAGACCTGTTCTTCACCTGAGGACGGCTGCTTGCGTTGTGGCCGAAACGTCGTGAGAATTATTTTATTATGTTTTATTTTTATTATTTTGTTATTTCCATTCTACGTGACTTTACCGAAAGAACCAAGAAGATATTTTTTTTTATTTTGAGAGAAATAATGTGTCGTCTTTAATTGTGCGCACAGGACTGCGCACTGGCGATGTTTAAACGGAGCTGTGCCCCATGTGACCAACCAAGCCTCTGCGTGTGGTCAATGGAAACTGTATCTGGCCAGATGGACCCGTGGTTGAATACGTGACAAATTAGTAAGAGTTAAAATCATCGCGGCCCATGAGTTCACTCGGGCCAGAGTAATCATTGTGCGGCGTGTAAAATAGGAACCGTGTTGTGTCAAGAAAAACTGTCTGCTATATGGGCTGCGATACATTTCAAGAGGATAAGCCACTTCGTTGAGCTCTCATTTGTGACCAGGTTGCCTCTGAAGTAGAAACTAATAGCTCAGTGGGGCTTTATCTGGTTAGATAATCAATAGTTGAGTTTTACGTCATTTTTTTCAAGTAGTTTTTTTTTAAATTTCCGATACTTTGCACTCCTATCGTGTTTTTAAAATTGTTTAGTGTCACGCTCTGATCTGCTCCTACTGGACATCTGTGAAATAGAGCTTTGCAGCTCATCGGATTCCTCCAGTGTGAATACAGATTCTGATTTTGAATAGGAATGTGGATTAATAATTATTGATTTGGGGCCCTCAATGGAGATGAGCAACGCACCATGCCGATTTAAGAATTGAACACAATGACTGGATCTTTTTTTATATAACCAGTATTTTAAAGCATAAAAAAAACTCATATTGTCTTCTAAATAATTATTTGTCCATATTATACCTTCCATAAAAAAAAATAACGCAGATCAACCTTCCCTCATCCTTCAGAAATATATATTTTTTAAATAAAAGTATAGTTTTGGTTTCTCACACATATTTCACGTGTCTTACACATTCCCAATCTTCAAGTTCACGCTTTGTAAAGCATCAGTAATATTTCATGGACTTTTCGCGATTGTATTTTTGTGGTATTAAGTGTTTGCTATTTTTATCCAAAGTGTTTTTAAAATTTTCTGTGGTATTCAGGCAGCCTATAGCCCATTTATCTAGGCCTTGTAGCAGGCCTTGCATATCTCTCAGCTATGAGGCAGAAAAATGTCTGTGTTTTGGGATGATAATCCTGTCCATTCAACATACGTTTGCACAGTGCTAATTGGCTCAATTATAAGAATGACCAAAACTGTAGTTGGCTAATCTTTCTCAATTACTTAGACTAGAAATGTGAGCAGCCTAAAATACAGCTGTGCATTTTTGTTTTTCTTTAGTCGCTGCTGGCTAACAGCATTTGTCACTTTGGCCTTTGAACCTAAATGGTAAATATCACCTCTTTGCGAGAGAGGGAGTACGTATGTGTCGGTGTGGTCGTGCAGTGTTTAGCGCTCTGCGCTACGAACTCGGCGACCCAGGTTTGATTTACGCTCACAGTCAAAACCAATGACGATTACCTGAACCGGACCTGGGCCTGCCCCAGGTCGACACAGCCTTAAATGAGTACCTGGCACAGCGTGTAAAAACATCGCCACTTGACAGACAAAAACGTGGGTGCTGACCACCCACCCCCTCGTGCGCCTTGCCGGCTTTCATTGGTGCTCGCTAGCAGCACTTGGTCCTACAGTCTCTTAGGGGCCGTTCATAAATGACGTCACGCACCTGGGGGGGGGGGGGGGTCAGACATTTGTGACGATGTGTGACGAGGGTGGAGGGGGGTTGAGAATTGTGACGTCACATCAAAATGCGAAACTTTAAATAAATATAGACAACACGTTCTACTTAATGAAATATATTTTTTTATAACTGTTTTCTCCTACAACATCAGAGTGCAGCGCCACATTAAATACGCACTACAATGACAATAGTTTAAAGCGATTTAAAGCATGTTTATATATTTTTTGGGGGGGGGGGCAGAGCTTTGTGACGTCATATTTGAGGGGGGGCTGATTTTTTGTGACGCCGTGTGACGAAGGGGGGGGGGGGGTCAAAAATCGTCCAAAATCGCGTGACGTCTTTTATGGACGGCCCCTTAAGGCAATAGGGAGGCGATACTTATCTTTGCGTATGCAGCAAACATGGGCGCGGCGCATTGCAGTAGCGCTGGGAGTGGGTTCCATTGGCTTGAGTTCTATCCACCACCACATGTCGGGTCTGTCCCGTAACCTCATGTCAGCGAGCCGTCGTTACTCCGCGGCGACTCTGTTGCATTGATTTGCATCAATGTCGCACGTGGTGGTGTCACCACCATTTAGTGGTGAGTGATGGCTATATTCCATTGGGGTACGGATTCATTCATTTGACCAGGTAAGGCACACTTTAGCTAAACATGTATAGCTCTTTTTTCAGAAGCGACTGGCCACAAATGATAGCTCAACGAAGTGGCTTATCACGTGGACATTTATAGCAACACAATGCTTTAAACGCACGTTGCTGAATGTGGAGTGAAAAAACGAAGAAAAAGCCACGTGACCACGGGGTGAACATGCACACTCTACACATAGAGCAGCAGGCGTCAAGTGGGATCGAACCCACGACCTCCTGTGTACCAGGTGAGGTAGTTAACATCTCGCCACCGTGGCCAAACGCAGTCGCTTGCACGGTGGTGAAATGCACTGAGCTATAACGTGGGTGAATTGTACGTTTCTGCGTATTGACACTGTGCCTCAGCATCAGTCGGCATATGAACCTCACCCTGGTTTTCTCTCTCGGCCAACTCAGGCTGACGGAAGAAAGAACACCTGCGAGAAGGCGATAGCTGGGCCCTGTGTAGTACAAATCCCATCATATCATCATGCTCTATTCTGATCTAATATGTTGTGCACTGACTAACGGTCTTCCCAGCTCAACTATATTGTACGTGTTTTTCCATGTACAAGGATTGCGTTTGTGAATACGGGGAGCAAGGAGTACGTTGGTTTGCACACGACGCTAAAATCCCAGTAACCTGGGATCAATCCTTCGCCATGTGCAACATCAGTGGCAAATGCCCTTGATGCAGCTAATCTGGCTGTGACGGTCTCACCTGATGACGGAGACTTGTGTTGCCTCCGAAACGTCGTGATTTTATTGTTTTATTTTTATTAATTTTAATTTCATTTTTTACCTACGTGACTTTACCGAAAGAACTAAGAGTATGAGCAATTGCCAACTTCACAGCTGCTTTCCCTCCCTAAACGTGGCCTTCAAAGAGTGCGTAGACGCTCGCGGTGGTGGTGTTAGCCCCGACCACCGCCTCTCGTACCATGCCAGCCTTAATAGGTGCTCACCAACAGCACTTGCCCTTAAGGTCCATAAGGATAAACGGGAGTCTTTGTGTGTGTTAATGCATACATGAGAACGTGTGGATGCACATATGAGTGTGTGTGCATGCGTATGAATGAGAATGTGTGTGTGTGATGGGGGAGGTGGTAATGGGGAGCGGTAACGTAGCGGTCAGCGCTACGCTGCGCTCCAAACCCGGCGACGCCAGTTCGATTCCCGCTCACGGCCATCACCGGTGACGATTATCTGAACCGGTCCTGGGCCTCTCCTGGGTCGACTCAACCTCAAATGAGTACCGCCACTGGGGAGACAAAGGCGGCCGGGCGTGGTGCCGGCCACCCACCCCCTCGCCACGTGCCGTGCCGGCCTTCATAGGTGTGCTACTCACGAATAGCACTTGCCCCAACAGTCTGTTAAGGCTAAATGGCTGTGGTGTTGGTGGTGGGGGGAGGGAGGAGGGATCTTTGTAGTCTTTGATGGGGGCGGGGGGGTGCAAGACGTCGGAGGAGGATGATGTGTGCCGCTCTCCACGCTTGCGGGTGAGAGCACGGGCGTGATAGCGGAAACACGCGGAGGACGACTGCAGATGTTGGCTAGACTGAGCGGAGCCAGCACTGCAGACATTTTATACGGCAGCCACTCTCTAGTGTGCTGTAATTACACGATAATTTACGTGGCTGGATATGGTTGTGATTAGCGAAATGAACCCCGGTATTTTTTTTTTGTAAAAAAAATTCTACCGAGAATTTAACGGAATAGTTTTTTTTTATTGCGGCGTCGTTTTAATGATATCTGATATTTGTGCTCTATATATATGCGCGCGTGTGTGAGTGCACGTGCATTCGTACAAATGCTTTCCCGCCTTATTTTGCTCTTGGGATGCAAAGCAAAGATGAAGTAAGAGTAAACGGTGGGAATGTGTTAGACGAGTACGTAACGAATTACCCAAATAAATTGACTGACTTACGAACAAGAGTGTAGACCGACGAGTCACATGAATTGCACTTTCAACTTCTTGCACCTTTCGCCTTCTCTTTGATTTCCACAACGCTGGGATGTTGTTTTCATTGTGCAAGGACGGCGCTTGCTTTGTCTGGGGACCGTACACAATAATATGACAACACGAGCTTGCAGATCGTGGCTTTGACATGAGCGCCTGCGTACTTACCACAGGCGGTGCGCAGCCCCGTGGCATTTCAACCTGCGCTCTCTTGGTGAATAACATTGGCAAGTGCAGGGACGACCTGATGACAGCATTCGGTATTTCGAAGCCTTTATTATTCGCTTGCAAAGATGTTGCCATTATAGGCGAAACACGGAAGGAGCTGGGGTTTGTTTGTTTGTTTGTTGCGCTATTGTTGTTACAAGAATCCAGTCTGCCAAGTGCCACTGAGCGAGCGAGCGAGCGAATGGATTCCCCGTTCGGATAAAACAAAGAGATGCGTTGTTACCTTAGCACCCACCTCCCGCTGCCCACCCGCTCCGTTTTGTTTTGCGTTCGATACCCGCACGGGCACGCACGGTGTTGCACGCGCGCGGTGTGGCACCGGTGTTGGCTGTAAGCGGGAATCGAACCCGGGACGATTGGTTCACAGTGCAGCGCGCTCACCGCTCCCCACAACACAGAGAACACCACACACACACAATACACACAATACACACAACACACACACAACACACACAATACACACACACAACACACACAACACACACACACAATACACACAATACACACACAATGCACACAACACACACAAACACAATACACACAACATACACACAATACACACAACACCACACACACAATACACACACCACCACACACACAATACACACAACATACACACAATACACACAACACACACACACAACACACACAATACACACAACACACACAATGCACACAACACACACAAACACAATACACACAACATACACACAATACACACAACACCACACACACAATACACACACCACCACACACACACAATACACACAACATACACACAATACACACAACACACACACAATACACACAATACACACAACATACACACAATATACACAACACCACACACACAATACACACCACACACACAATACACGCAACACACACAACACACACAATTCACACAACACACACAATACACACACACAACACACACAATACACACACAATACACCAGAGGTGTGGACTCGAGTCATGTGACTTGGACTCGAGTCAGACTCGAGTCATGAATTTGATGACTTGCGACTCGACTTGGACTTGCATAACAATGACTTTGTCCCACCTCTGCAATACACAACACACGCAATACACACAACATCACACACAATACACATACACAACACCACACACACAATACACACACCACACACACACAACACACACAGCACACACAATACACACAACACCAAACACACAGCATACACAACACACACAATACACACAACACAACACACACAATACACACAACACACACAATATACACAACACACACAATACACACAACACCACACACACAATACACACACCACCACACACACACAATACACACAGCACACACACAACACCACACACAACACCACACACACCACACACGCACGGAGCGGCGGGGGAGGAGCGGTTGTCTCTGCTGATGATAGCGCGCGTGGGACGAACGCGAGCCGCGCTTTCACGCGCGTAATGAATGGGGTTGCGTGTCCAAGGATTAGGGGGGCATTTAAGTGACATTCATGGGGGAAAAAGGGGTGGAACGATTGGAGAGGGGTGGTGGTGGGGGGGTTAATTTGACGAGGCCACCAGAGAGCATGGTTAGAGGGACCGTTCCGTGGCATGGCAGAGACCGGGCGACACAGAAGAAAGAGAAGGCGCGGTCAATGTGTGTGTGTCAGTCTCCGAGAGGCGAGGCCACTTGTTAATGTCGAGATTCCGCGAACTGTGAGGATTTAAGTAACTAATGCAACAATCGATTTAAAGCTTTCGTGACTGCGGGGATTATTTCGGTAAAGTCACGTAGACTTTACCGAAATAACCAAGAAGATAATGCAACAATCGTCACCGACTGACTGATACGAAGTATAACTATCCGTGCACCCACGTTTTATTTTCCTTAATGGCACCATTATGTAGTTATTAACATACTTCACACCATTTCTTTAAACAATGTTAACAAATACAGTTTATTAGGGTTGCTTTCCAAATATGTTTGTACTTGTGTTTTGTGCCTTGCAGCTCGTTACGTACATCTGCCTGCGTGATTTATTCATTCCACTTCTTTATTTCCATACGAGACCAAAACACATCGCACGCTTGCACCTACGCTGGACGTTATCTGGTGCCCCCTTGCTCACACCCTGTGTTTGAATTGTCTTTGTTGATTTACGCGTTTACGTCAATGTTGGACACAACATATAGAGCTTGCTTGCACATATACCTAACCCTTTCTGCCACCTATTTTCCTTTCATTCTATTTGCCCGGATTTTTGTGTGAATTCGTACGTGCTCCGCGCATGACCGTAAAATGCCTATTTTGCTAGTTGTACAATATTCATTAAGGGCGGTGAATTAGTTTTTGCAATATTGATGTTGTCTTGTTTTTGTTTTGGTGTTGCTGCTGCTGTGGCTCATATGCATCACCACGGATCTTCCCCGTGGAAGATAACCGGGAACTGGCTGAACGAGACCATCATCCATTTGTGTAACGAATCAAATAAACCCAAACTCGATATGATTCTGGGTCTCTCTAAAACACGACGGCCACAATTTACATTCTGGAAAAACCAGTACGTGTTAAACGAGGCCTTCAGGTGTCATCCTTCATTCACCCTTGTTACACAACGAAAACAGAGTGCTCCTTAGGTGAATATATGAGGTAGTTCGGTGGTTTATTCTGCATATATCTGTAAAATAATCTCACGGCCCAGCCCTGGTGGCTCACCTGGGTAAGCAATAGGTCACCAACGCGTGGTATGTTTATCCAGGTGATGCTGTGGACGCATATTCAACTCAAATCATAAGCGATGCGATTAATAATCTTAATTGACTTTCTGCTTCAACCCATCACACTTCTGGGGTCATTAGAATTAGTATCTCTTTGTGGAAATATAACAGTAGTAGTTCAATGGATACACTGGCTCCTGCCACAGTAACATGGAATGTCCACTCGAGGATCAGGGCTGCCAGTGAAGATAACCTCTGAAAGTGCTTTCATGGAAATAATCCCTCGGAGTTAGACTGAATCAATGTGCGTGCAGAGACAACTTTCCAATGATTGATGTTCTTGTGAAGCCATCTGTGGCCAGGCTGAGATCATCAAACTCACTTCACATGAGAATCTGAGTAATTTCTCTCTCTCAGATGGGACCTAGGGATGTGAACCAAAGATCACAGTCGTTGCCGGCTCCGATACTTTGATATGGACATGGGTCCCTTGAGTCACCCAGCCACTTGTTATGTTTACAAATTCGTTCACACCATCAAAAGCCGACACAGTTGTGCCTATGTTTACAGTCTGGCTGCATGAGGGACGTGTACACATTGTAAATAAACAAGAGCGTGCCTACCGACAGGGGATGTTGCATATTGTGCATCGGTGGCGATGCCTGGTGGAGTTTGAGCTTCGTTTCTCGGTACCGATAGTCGAAGGGATGAGAGCGAGGCGTTATATAACGCGCTTAGTTTCAAGACTCGTTCATAAGAGGGCTCTGCTTTGCGACATCTGGATACAACTTTAATTTAATTAATGATTTGTATGGAGGCGGAGAGTAGGGGGTTGGGGTGTGTGGGCGGGGGTGCAGTGGGCACAGCCGTTAGTTAGCACGCTGCACTTTGAACTTTGCCATGGCTAATGTCAGCGACTGTCGCTATCTGAAGCGACCCTGTGTTCCTTCACACCAACCCCACTCTTCGCTAACCCACAGTGACCAGCGAAGTTCAACATGGTCAAGCAATTCCCATAACCAAACTGTAAGGGCGCCGCGGTGGTGAGATGGGAAACAACGTCGTCCTGGTATACAGGAGGTCGTGGGTTCGATACGCTAACCCTAACGCCTGCTCTGTATTTGGAGTTTGCACGTGGATTTTTCTTCGGGTCCACTGATTTTTCCATCGACATTTCGAATCAACATACATTTAGAGTATTTGGCTGCTATAAATTTCCACTTCATAAGCCACTTTGTTGAGCTATCATTTGTGGCCAGGTCGCTTCTGAAAAATAGCTATATAGCTGAGTGGGCCTTACCTGCTAAAATAAAAGAATAGTTTTTAATAGTTTAATCCAGCATATATTGAGTCATTTATGGGAATTTCACATTCCCATGGTGAGGAGCAGTCTTATAGAACAATATAGGACGACCACTGTTTAGCGTGGGCTGTGTCGAACCTTGACCAGGATTTGAACTTCCAAATTTGCGGTTGTGAGTTGAGCACTCGATTCTGCGTGCCACTCAATGTGCAGCAGACATTTAAACAGCACTCCAGTTGAATTTAACATGTGCCATATTTACATTCCGTATATAATTGTGGCAATGTAGTGCACAAGACCCAAATGTTAAAGTAACAATACAATTTATTTACTCATTCCAAGAAAGCATTTGCTGAGTCCCAAGACTACATTCGAATATTTGGCTAATTCCTTTTGAGGACTGTTTTGACAAAAAAAGTGACTAAAAGCTCATTTTTTTATGATTCCCAGAGTTTAGAGGTAAGGTCTGTTGTGGCTTAACAAGCAGACATACTATGGTAGCATTAGGAATTGTATGGTTCAGTGTGGATGTCGAAGTATAATCCGCAGTTTTGAGAATGGTCATAGGGGAACCTCCTACTGCCAATTAATAATTCACCGGGCCCTGTTCATGAGACCCTGAAGTTCAATACTGGTCCAGAATTTTCTTGTTTGAACAAACGCTGCTGCACATAATATAGGTCTGAAAGGCCAATAGGCTGATTGATTTAAAAAAAATTCAAACGAGGTCTGCTTATTATTTTCCCCTGAACAAAGACAACGATCGCCCCTATAGCCTTAACAGACTGTTGGGGCAAGTGCTGTTAGCGAGCACCTACGAAGGCCGGCACGGCACACGAACGGGGTGGATGGGCAGCACCATGCGCCGGCCGTCTTTGTCTCCCCAGTGGCGATGTTTACACACCGCACTAGGGACTCGTCATATAATTGTCACTGGTGGTGGTCATGAGCGGGAATTGACCTCCGGTTGCGTGGTTCGTAGCGCAGCGCGCCAATCGTAGGACTACAACCTTCTAAAACACTCTGCAATAACACACACAGTAATGAGTTTACAGTACAGTCTATCATCGTGTGGATGACAGATTGCCAAGAGGCGTTTTGACTTTGTATGAGCCGTAGTGCTTTCCTACTCTACCCAGTTTAAGAATATGTGGCCCACATCACTGCAAATGAAATGATACGATGGAGTGTGCAGGGGTAACTTTGTCATCACTCAAAATAAAAAAATGTATCCGTTTAGTCTAATTGAAAGGCACACCAAATTATGTTGTCACGCTGCCACTGATGTTTATAAAGGCACAGTATTTACAAAGTCATTCAATTACAGGCATAATGACAGTGTTTTTAAACAGATGTTATGAGTATAGCCACTCTGCTATTGCCTCGGGAATAATGAAATAAATTGTGCCTAAGGCTCAAGGTGCCACGTGAAGGCACCTGGATGAAATGCAAAACAACAAAGTTAGGAGCCAGCAGAATGTACACCAGTTGGCAATGCGGATACTCTGTGCACGTTTCAATTGGCATGTTATCCTCTTATTTGTCACGCTGCATATACAGAGATCGTATTCTCTACCAGATAGTAAACGCCTTTCGAGACCCGGTGTCTGTGTTGCAAGGAAGATCTGCGTTAAAAGCGAGCACATCAAAACGGGCGAACACACTTAAATGTGTGAATCGAAACGGCAGCTCATGACACGTGGTCGCGAACAGCGCTTGTTATGAGAGCCTTAATGGATCTCAAATGAGGCCCCCGTGTGCGTGTGCATACTTGTGTTTGTGTGCGCACGTGTGGCGAGCTGTGATGGAGTGAGTCGGTGCCATTGCTCTACAATCCCAGAGACCAGAGGTCATTTTCTAGCCATTGTACAAGTGACATCTGAACCTGATCTGGGCCTCCTTTAGGTCAACTCGGCCTTCAATGGGTATCTGGCACAGTGCGTATAAATCAGTATGGAGAAACAATGGCATCTAAGAGTGTGCATATCTGCACCATTGCCTGGTGTGCTGTATCAGTATCAGTAGGTACTGGCCAACAGCACTTGCACCTACAGACTACAAGGAGATTTTTTTTAAATATTTTTGTATGCACGTGTTGATGTGCGTGTGTGAACGGTAGTGGGGAGCGGTGGCGCAGCGGTTAGAGCACTGATTCCCGCTCACGGCCACCACCTGTGATGTATAAACATCGCCACTGGGGAGACAGAGGCAGCAGGGTGTGGTCCTGGCCACCAACCCCCTCGTGTGCCATGCCGGCCTTCATAAGTGCTCGCTAACAGCATTTGCCCCAAATGTCTGTTAAGACTTTCCGGTGGGTCTGTGTCGTTTTTTTCTCCGCATGCGCGCGTGTGTGTGTGTGTGCGAGGACATATGACTGTGAGGAGGATGCACAACAATGCCACCCAAAGAACAGCTAACCTCCGAGCAAGGCCTCATATTCTTAGTCACGAAAGCTTCAAATCTAGAATCCGAGCAAGGCCATTACACGAGTCGCACAAAGCAGACAGTTCAACGCACGCACACGTTTCGATCGCTGCGTCGTTCGGCACAGCTGTGCACGCGCGCTATGAATCATGGGGCGGTGTGGCACGCTCGAGAGAGGGCCACTCTGATGTAATGTTTTGATGTGGGTCCCATTGCTACCGTGCGTGCTCTATAGCAATGGGCTCGGAAGGGCATGCCACGCATTTGGGACACATGGCATGAAGAAGGAAAAAAAATCAGATTTTTAGTTTTGTTTCTAATGCCCAGAGATTTTCATAATTCTGTTTTGTTTTGGTTAAAAAAATACCAATATAAAAGCTTTTCATGTTTATTTATTTGTAATACTTCACGTTTGATTCTTTTTTCATTTCGTTCATTTGCCAAGAACGCTGCACCAGACGTAGTTTTTTTTGTCTCTGGGGCACCAGGAAAAGGAATCATTTTTCATTTCACTGTTTTCTCTTCAACCAAGACCTGACTTTTTTGTTGTTGAAGTCAAACATGTTTATGAGCTCATGAAGTTTTAACTCATATACATGTATGTATACAAGTAAAAATGATGGTATGTCTATGTTACTTTGTTTGTGAGGGTCATCGTCCACTCTGGCCCACATCAATGACCTTCCTGCGAGGCATGTAAAATAAAATTGTGCTTCCAGTTTTTTTTTTAACAGGAAAATCATCTTGCCAAGTGTAGGCAGGCACGCACCTGCAAATTCCAAAAGAATTAGAGAGCCGTTCAAAGACAAAACTCTCAATTGTTACACACACATATATTTTTTCGTGCTGTTTTGACAATAACAACACGCTGTGTTTGTGCACGTGAATGCAAAGCTGCGTTATGATCACCCGAGCCCATGTGGAGTTGCCGTCCGTGGGTTATGTCACAGGCATGTGGCATCTGAACCTGTTCTGTGCCTCCCCTAGGTTTACTTGACATGACAGGCGTTTCGGGTCTCGTGTGTCACCAGCCGAGTTTGATTCTCGCACACGGCCAACACGAGTGACGATTATCTGAACCGGTCCTGGGCTTGCCCTAAGTCGACTCAGCCTCAAATTACTACCTGGTGTGGTGTGTAAACATCGCTACGAGGGAGAGAAAGACGGCCGGGCGTAGTACTGGCCACCCTTCCCCTCGTGTGTCGTGTCGGCCTTCATAGGTGCTTGCAAACAGCACTTGTCCCAACAGTCTGTCAATGCTATACGGGGGGCCTTTGTCTTTGTTGTGTATGTGTGTGCTGATAATGCAAGGGGTTGTCTTCCACTTTATGTGGCCATGGAAAACACAAGGTCTTGCAAAGGTTTCACGGTGGCATCGTTGCCATTTGGTGATGAATGGCGACTGTTGATGCAATTTTGTGTGCGTGTGCAAATGTGTCAATTTGAATCTTCTAAGGATAAGGATTTACACTACTGTAGTCTATGCTGTGTAGAACACAAGAATAATGCATTCATTTGGCCGAGTGGCTCTGTGGGGAAGAGCCTGAGACTCACAATTAAAATGTCGTAAGTTCAAATGTTGGTTGGGCACCAGTCGACTCATCTCGTCATTCCGCAAGAGTCACCGAAATTACTCACACTTTGTTGGGAGGGAAATTTGTCCTCTTGAGATACTGGCCTCTGTCATGGGCACGTGGAATATCCTAAAATTGGCTTATAAACACATTTCCATCTGAGTTTAAACTCAGACTAAAGCCTGCTTGAATTCTGACAGGTCATTTTCAGGCAAATTCAGGATGATAAAATAAGACATTTCAATACTGCCCCAAACTAATTTGGATATCTTTGAAAAAGAGCTTTGAAAAAGAGCTTTATAACTAATCTGATTCCATCAGTATACATGAATAATCTGATTCAGAATTCCAGAATTAAACCACCGTAATTTATTTGCATTACAAAAAAAAATAGTCAGAAGGCAATTGTTCAGAAGGATTTACAGGAAATATAAATATTATGTAAAAGTATCCATAATTTACTTCGTACTAAGTCATGCAGCGATGCATGCGACGCAGTGGTCACACGTGTGACTTTGTAGCCGTGCAAACTGCGGCAAGAATGTTTGTTTTTCCAACAAGAATGTCCTTGAAACGTTGGAGGCCAGCTTCTATTACTTATCATCGTGGGATAGTTACATTGTATTGCATTTTTTTTCTTTTTAGGCCAATCGACATTGCTAAGAAGTTGCGTGCAATCAGTTGTATTATCACACTGATCAGGTGCAACCGTGCTGCGTTGATTTGACTTCGTCGCCACTCATGTATGTCGTCAATTAATCGAGAGCAACGTACACGGATTATACACTGAACGGTGCTCATCTCAATTGCCAACCCAGAATCATTGGTGGAAATTCCACATTCATACGCTGGGGGCCATTCTCTCGAATCGACACACTTTGCTCCAGTGCCACTCCAGCGTTTGGCCAGATCACAGTCTTTTCTTATCCCCTTTCTTTTATATTGATTTAATTTAGCTGACTTCTTGTCAGGTCCCTCTCGCAAAAGAGGTTTTTAACCTCAATGTTTTTTTTTACCTGGTTAAATAAAGGTGAAATAAAAAAAATATTATTCTTTAGATTCTAAACGAGAAGAGGTGACCAGGTGGCCCAGAGTTCAGATCGCCTGAGCTGGCATCACTGGGATCTTGGGTTTCGACACCTGCGATGAAATCACGTGGTGAGGAGTTAATGGTGTCAGCTCCATCACCAATTAATGCACACCCACCCCCCCCCCCCCCCCAATTATATTACGTTTGGTGCTGCACTTATTATTTTTTTTTACAAAAGTCCAGCTCTGTTAAATGAAAATTAATGTGTTGGTTTTCTTGTCATGCAATGAAGTTGCTCTCCCCAACTTTTGTGGACCAGAAGTCACGTAAAAGGATTGCAGGAGGAACACTATAATATTCATGATTACATATTTATCCAGCGGTACCATACTGAGTCGTAGGACTGCGCTGGATTTTTATTTTATGTTTTCAGCCAACTATTGAGTGTTTAAAACTTTTATTTTACCAGGTAAGGCCCACTGAGTTACATAGCTCTTTGTCAGAAGCAACCTGGCCACAAATGATAGCTCAACAAAGCTGCTTATCACGTGGAAGTTTACAAGAGTCAAATACTCTTCACGCAAGTTTCTAAATGTGGAGGGGAAAACCGGAGGACCCAAAGAAAAGCCACGCGACCACGGGGAGAGAGACGCACAATCTCAAAATATACCGGTGTCCAGGTCGGGATTGAACTCACAATTCCGTGTATACCAGGCGAGGTAGTTAACATTATACATGTGGGAGGAAACCAACACACCGATACAATCCACGTGGCGCAAGTCGGCAACACTCGAGCATGTCCGTATAGATGGAAACAACTTGTTCTACTGCCTTCTCCTGGCGAGCTCGTGTATGGCACCTCAATGCCCACGGGAAGGGCTTTGGACAACATTTGTGTGGTGATTCCACCAACCCTCACCTCAACGGTGCTGGATTACAGGCGTGTGCCACCACCACCCGCAAAGAGGTAGTTCTGTGTTATCTGATTCTGCGCGTCGTCCTTTAACATGGAGAGTTGCACTTAACGGTGAGAAATCCTATGTATTATCCATTGCAAAGACACGACACCCACAGGAAAAGTGGGGATGACAATATGGGAAAGTAAAAAACCCAAAAAAATAAATTAACAATGAGGAGACTAAATCAGACAAAATGTCATACTGTTTTCTATATCCACCATTGCACATTTAAATATCATGACCTACACATGTACTCATAAAGCATTACATACAGCAAATTGTTACTGAAAATGCACTTCGCTCAGCAGCTATTTACCGCATACGTACAGTGCGGAGTCGAGGGACATTACATTGAATGCCATTGCTTTACAAACTGCGGCGTTACATGCAGCGGGGGGGGGGGGTATTCCGTATGACTAATATCTTTGTAATGTTCGAGCGGGCGTGTGCTGCTGCTGCTGCTGCGCACAGAGGGTCCACTCTCAAGCGCGAGTGCGGCTGGGTGACCTCAAGCGACAGGTTTCAACGCGGCCATGCAGCGGCTTGGGCTACGGGGGGCGCGTGGGAGGTGGGGGGCGTTCGCAGTTGGAGCAGGAAAGGAGAAATGAATAGGAGGGAGATGATGAAGACAAGTGGACACTGTTTTTTTTTATATCACTTTTTTAATGTAACTTTTTTTTTGTTTAATCGCCATCCCATACAGCCACATGGCCTTCGCAGATGAGTGGATAATTCGAGAAGCGTTGGTTTCAACGCAGAGCAAACTCCGGAATGGTTTTGACACACATTGTCCCATTAGCAGAGTCAGCATTGCTTGAACCAATTCTGGTGAACTGTTTAATTGCAAGAACCTTCTGTTATGTACGTATGCTTAACTTCGTTTGCACCGTACGTAGCCAATCGTGCTAATCGGAGATGCGGAGGAAGGACAACAAACTAAGCACAAAAATAAATTCTAAAGAAATTAATTTTCAAACTAGATTGAAAAGTGCATAGGTTCAGTGGCTTCCTAATATCGGGAGGAAGAGCATTCCAGACGGCCACAGAAGCGCATCTGAAAGCGCGCGATGCAGTGACCGTCTTTGTTCGATGGTTAACCAAAAGCCGCTGCGAGGATGCACGGAGTTTGCGTGATGGTTTATGCTCCTTGACCAGATCAGCAAGGTATTGTGGTTCATTTGCGGCAAGCACTTTGTGCGTGTAATGAGTGCGATCTTATCAGGTATTCGTTCGGAAACCGGAAGCCAATGCAGCTCAGTGAGCACTGGACGGAGTGTTCGGATCTTGCAGTACCCGTCACGACACGTGCCACATCCCATCAGCTCAGTGCCGGATTATCCTCGTAGCACACGTAGCTACATATGTAGTAGCTACTACACATGTAGCTACTACATATGTAGTCATGTGTAGTAGCTACATGTGTAGTAGCTACGGGCCCCGCACTTTCAAGGGCCCCGCGCTAAATGCTTTAAACTATCAATTCCGGTTAAGTGATTCTGCACTTGCTCTATTACTATAGTACTATACCGCCTTCAGCTTTTATGAACGACTGGGTGTTTAAGGTTAGCGATTTTTCATATTATTTGGCTGTATAGCAAATGAAAAAATTCAATTACTTTACGATGCAAGTTAAAAATGTACGTGTTTTTTTAGGGCCCCTTTATAACATATGCTACAGCACCGCACTAGCTTAATCCGGCACTGCATCAGCTACATGGCCTTCGAGGAGTGCATCATTTCAGCGGCATTGGTTTCAACGTAAGCAAACTCGCGAATGGTTTTGACACACATTGCCCCATCAGCAGAATCAGCCTTGCTTGAGCCAATGTCGGGGAACTGTTTATTGGCAACAACCGTCTGTTAGATATGGCTCCAATTGTGTTTGGCATGGACAATACTACGTGTGCACCTAGCTTGGCACAAACGCCATACTGACGTAACTGCCACTTAGCGGTGAATGGCGGCTGTTGTATATTCACGTATCTATTTTTACTGTATAGTTTTTTTATCAATTCTTTTCTAATTTTGCTATTGGCATGATGTCATGAAATTAATACATTTGCATTTAAAACTCTGCAGCTAG
Organism: Lampetra fluviatilis; assembly: GCF_964198595.1. Classification (NCBI taxonomy): domain Eukaryota; kingdom Metazoa; phylum Chordata; class Hyperoartia; order Petromyzontiformes; family Petromyzontidae; genus Lampetra; species Lampetra fluviatilis. The sequence goes on along the minus strand of NC_136276.1, from coordinate 27,234,713 downwards.
CAGTGCATCACCCTGTGCCAGAGAATGGCCCCAGAAGATGTTGCCAGAGAACTACTTCTGAAGTCTCTTCAGCAGGTCTCTTTATCAACACTAGGGGGCACACCTTTTACATACCCTGCAAAGGATGTTCATTGGATTCCAGTCAAACTATGTTTAAGTGTTCTGGTGAAAATAAGCCAAATTATCTGAAAACCCACATTTTATTTTACGTGTTTTTGTGTGTGTGTGGAGTCCTTGTTGTTCTTCCCCCGCACCGTCGATTAGCACGTGTGACTAAGTTGAAGACGTTACTACATTACACTTGAGAGTTTGGTTTATATTGTGAATGTCTGCCTGGTTTCAGCGGTGCGGCTGGGTGTTCTGACCCTTAAGCCACTTGGCTACCTTATATACTACCGACCAATGGCACCGTGTTGTCCACCGGGTGGATGTATCACACTGTTCTTCATTGCAAGGCCAGTGGGCCACTTACAGCCCCTGGGGGCTTTTAGTGCGGTCCTTGACGGGCAGGCAGTGTGGCGGTCCTCACGCTGATTGTGTCTTATCGGCAAAAGTGTCCCCCCCTCTGAAAATGAGTGAAGATCACTGGTGAATCATGTAGATCGTGGTTGGCACTATGACGAGCAATTCAGGTTTCTAATCTCTGTCTCTGATACACCTACGTTGGTGTGAGCTCTTGGCCGAAACATATTTTATGTTTTATTAATTTACATATTTTATCTTGGAAATGCTCTGAGATGGAACACCTCATTTGCCAGGGTGTCCAGGATTGTGTCCAAGATTGTGGATTTAAACAAGTGTGAAAGCGTAGCTTACTGATGAGCGTTTATGCCTTGAAACCACATTCATTTATTTGTCGCAAAGTTGTCAGAGTGAAATATTGATTTTGAAGGTATGTTAATTTCTACCTCTTCGTGAAAAAAAAAAATCCATTTTGGTTTTCTCATTTGCACACAACATCTGGAGGAGGTTAATTGCGTAAAAGGTAAGGCATGGTGGCACACAATGCACACGTTTATCCAAGGCAGTTGCCAATCAATTAAATAATCTTTCTCTGTTGAAATCACTGCCAACACATGTCAACAAATCATGTCATGTGAAACTTCAATAATTTATGCACACCGTGCATGTTTTTGCAAAAGTGCAAGACTTTCCTTAAAGTCCATACGGGGAAACGATGCCCGGACAACCTGAAGATTAGATACCGTGATTATACAATTCTTTGTTATTGGCAATATCTGCAGAGCACAATGATGCACCGAAGCACAAATTGAATTTGTGCACCTGGGGCTAATGAAAGGCAAGTGTTGTGCATCGTGTGAACAATGTTTGCTTCAAACCGTAAATGTTTATTTCTTTGGCAGAGGCAAATGCAAATATCTAAAGGCTCTACAGCAATTAGTCATCGTGGTGCTTTTAACGCGAGGGCCTCACAACGTTTGGGCCATTTGGTTATTCATTCTTTAATATCGTCGCCCTCATGAACGCCGTGATTTTGGGTGTAGTTGGCAAATCATTTCAGAGCTTTGCAGTGGCTGGAGGAATACGCACGGATGGCTGCACCTGCAACCAATGATCTGTCATTTCTCGAAAGCTATTACTCGAGGCCCACTATTTATTTGTTTGTTAGCGTGAGAGCTGTCTGGGATTTTCTTTTGTTAATATTTGTCAAGTGTTGAAGGCTTATTGCGTTAAGTTCGAACATGCATTTGTGTCGACGCAGACATACGGGCATGATGGGGATGTAACCGATTATTGTCTAGCCCAAAACAATTTACGCGTGGATCTAATACACGAAACAAATAACGTGTGGATCTAATATTTGTTGTTAAGGTGGAGACCCTGAGCTGCTTTAAATATCACTGGCCATGAATGTTCGTGGAAGCAGATATCACAAAACTCCTTCTGAAATCCCTTCGTGACCTTTTGTAATCCACACACGAGGGTAGCACACTTTCCCCCGACACTCTGCCCGAGAGATAAATGCTCGTCCAATTACTGACAAGCCAAAGTCTAAACATTCTGAGGACAATGTCATCACGCTTTTGACTCCTACATTAAAGCCTCTCTTGGTTTTCGAAGTTGTCATTTTTAGTCCAACCAGTGAACATGCTTTCGTGTATTTTCTACGTTTTCAATAGTTTTTATGGATTCCATGAAGATTATTTCCAATTTACGGCACTAAGTATTAACGTATAATTAACACTGTGCATACAGAAGTCATGCGACCTTGTCGATCATGAAAGATGATACCACGATGTAAAAGGTGTATCCGTAAAAGTGTGTATCATCCATTTTTTTGTTTAAATAACTGCAATTGGCAGGTTGAAATGTATGTTTGAAATCTTTGGGAACAGAATCACTATATACAGGCAGACCTCGCCGAACAAGGGGGTTGGGTAGCTTCCTGGAAAATGCCGTGTTGGGCAAAATTGCGTTCGATAAACAATAGACCATAGGGGTAACATAGGGTTGTGTTCCTGCTTAATTAATTCCCACATTATTTCCGCCCTTGTTATTGGACTAAAGGATGCCGAGTCGCTCTCCATTTTTTGTGCGTATAATGTACACTCTTTATTTATCAATTTCATCTCAACACAAAACCCCCGTCCCCATTCCTCTTCCAGCACTGCAGCACTCTACGCTATGATAATTGGGCTGGGCCACTGGGCACCTCGCCCTCATCCCTTCTCCACCTCATCTACCCCACACAACTCCCCAGCCCCGCTGAAACCATGGCACCTTTGAGTAACCCAAGGAAGACTTCAAGCGTAATCTTTTTTTTTCCAATTGCATATATTAAAGGGGTACTTAATCGCCGTGCACAGTCGCATTCACATGCACGGCATTTCTGGCATTGTCTCTAAAGTGGCGACATCTGCACGGAACTGTAGGGGGGGGGGAAAAAATGTTCCTCCATGTCAAACACCTGTGGCTCTCCCGTTCAACACAGGTGGCTCACGTCCATACGCTTGAACGGTTCCGCGTATTAGGCCATTAAAAGGAAATGTCTGGCATGCTGTGTCACTGTTTACCCACCGTGTGAGCTCACTGTTTAAATAATAGTAGTAGTAATGATATCATCCATATGGCAAATAGCGCAGCGCTGTTGTCTGCATGCATTACCGAAAGCATCCGTTCTTGTTGGATGACGGAATCTAAGTCGGGTTTGAACCTGGTTAGTACTTTGATGGTAAACTGCAATCGGAATCGGCTTGCGCTGCAAAGTGGCCAGGAGACGGCACTACAACAAATGGTTATTGCAGACATCTGTGTGGGACTTCGAGCATTATCCCCTCATGTGCATGGCTTTCCGTGAGGTATGGACAATTTCTTCCCATCATGCCAAACACATTTTAGGAATTGGCAATGCCATCCAAAGGCAGGACTCTTCAGAATAAGGGGCTAGAGAGTTACCGAGGGTGTTTTGTGGAAATGGCGCTTGCATTTTATTATTATTATTATTATATAAAGTGTAACGGGTTGATAATGTAACATTAATTCATATTTATCGAGTTGTGTTTTTTTATCACCGTATTTATTACGGTGCATTCATTATTGCAAATGCTAAAACGTTGCGGTGAATAACATTGCACTGGACAGGATAGTTATTGAAGGTGGACAAAGCGACCAAAACTATGCAATAGAGAGGAGGATGAGGGCGGGTTGGAGTACTTTCGGAAAAGCTAAAATGCAATCACGGAAAACAACATACCAATGCATCTGAAGAAAAAAACCCCATACTTTTAATCAATGCCTGTTAGCTGCTACGCCATGTGAACCTGTTACGATGTGTGAATTATACCAATGACTAGCGGTAAGTACCCGGCGTTGCTCGGGCGAAAAAGGCAGACACACACGTGAACTTACACACAGACATTGACCCACACACATAGAAACACATCCACTTAGACGCACACACACACATATGGTTAAACCCAGGATGGATCGTTAGCAGGCCAGCCTAAATGTTTCTAACCGGCGAAGATGTTCCATTAGGGGGATGCACGTTTCGCAAGCGTATATAAGGGAGGGAATGACCGTGGCCGAGAAGACCTGAAGCTTCGTGCGGAGCGACAGAGCAGGTAGCTTCCACACAGCGTAACGCAGCCGATGAAAAGATAATGGCGCTCGACTGATTTGAAGTGAGACCTCTGCTGTTAAACCGGAGCCGGTCATGAGCACACTGGGCAGGTATGAGAATCTCGGCAATCTCTATCATTGAAACAAACCTCACGTGTACTGTGCACGGGTTTAGGATTACAAGACACCTGTCAGACGGTGTTCAGTATCGTCGTTGTTGTTGTCCTTATTATTTTCTATTTACATTTTTGAACGCTTTAGAGTTATATCTCTTGATGCCGACTGAATGTGTAACTCTGAGCGCACGGCACATCGCTGGACTAGCACAGCCCTTGTTTAAGGGGGGGGGGGGGTTGTGGGGGCAGGACACGTTCATCAAACTTCTCTTACACACGAAATGAAATGAGCCACTATACGATCAGCTTTTGTTTGTTATGAATGCTGCTCCGGGCATCACCCCTTGTGCACACGAGGAAAGGTACACAGGACGTCGTGGGTTCGATCCCGGCCCTGACTCCTGCTGTATATTTGAAGTTTGCGTGTCTCTCTCTCTCTCTCTCCCCGTGGCGGTCGCGAGGATTTTTTCTCCGGGTCCTCCGGTTTTTCCCTCCACATTTAGAATGAACGTCACGCGTTTAGAGTATTTGGCTGTGATACATTGCCACGTGATAAGCCACTTAGTTGAACTATCGTTTGTGGCAGTTGCTTCTGTTGAAGAGCTATAGAGCTCAGTGGGGCCTTATCTCGTAAAATAATGATAGTTTAATTCGTATGTTGTTAAACTTCTTTAGCAAAATACACAGCCAGCCATGTTAATCTGAGGGTGCGGGGGGAGGACAACAAACTAAACACAAACGCAGTTCTAAAGAAATTAGTTATCAATCTAGATTTTAAAAGTGCATATCTCCAGTGGCTTCCTAATATCGTAAGGAAGAGCGTTCCAGACGGCCGCAGAAGCGCATCTGAAAGCGCCACGCGATGCGGTGACCACCGCCTGTGTTCGATCGTTATCCAAAAGCGATGATGACCGCAGTTCGCGTGATTAATGTACGCGCCTGGATGAGATCAGCGAGGAATTGCGGTTAATTTGTTCTCTTCGATTTATAATAAGAGTTTCACATTCATTCGGTCTTTCGGTAAAGCCACGTAGATTTTTTTTTTAATATCACGACGTTTCGATCGCAACACAGGTAATCGTCATCAGGTGATATTTTGACGATTACTTGTGTTGCGATCGAAACGTCGTGATATTTAAAAAAAAAAGTGTATATCTACGTGGCTTTGCCGAAAGACCCAATGAATATGAATTCCTGCAGTCACGAAAGCTTTAAGTCACGAGTTTCACAATTTTAATAGAAAGGCTGTTGTACCCATCGTGTATTTGCCACTCGGTCTTGAAGTACTCTATCAATGAGGGGACCTCGACCATCAGCAGCAGTGGGGGGGGGGGGGGCTCATCCCCCCAGCCCCTCCTGCCCCCTCCCTCCCATCCCCGAGGCCACAGGGCTGGACTGTGCCCCTGTGGAAGTTTATTCCGGTGAGATGTCCTTCAGCCGCGTTGCAACAGAGGTGACATTGTACGATTCCGTGCGTGGATGTTATGACAAGTCTATTATTTACATAGGAAAGCCTGACAGAAGGTCATTTTCATACAGTAAGGTATTGTGTGTTGTCAGCATGTTGGACGGGACGAGGGAACACAATGCCCTGTTTTGCCAAATTATGTCACGAGGTTTTTTAACATTCAAACCTCACCTATTTACACTATCGCTGTGGAGCCGCTGTGCAGATAAAAAGTAGACAAACTTATTGAATCAAAATAAGTAAGCAAACAATGTTTCCTTCGCATATATGACTCTCTCCACGTAAGTACCGTAATGACACAAGTCATTCGCTGCACGGCATTCTGGGACATTGATTCAAGACGAGCAAAGTCTGAACCGGTTTCACAAATTGGAGTTAGGACAAGTCTTACGTTGAACCGGAATGATGCCATTTGCAGAACCGTGTAAATCGCGTTCTGTAGTCAGGTCCCTGGTTTAATCGTGGGTGGCTGCGTGAGTTGGAACCCAGGATCTGAGCGGTACCGCGTTCCCTCATTATTCGTGACGGGGGATACGTTTGGGAGATGCTTGTGAACAGCAACTATCGCAGAGAATGATATTGGCATACGAAAATGTATCATTTTGAAGGAGTTACCATAAATAAGCTGTTGAATACATGAAAACATGCTTTTAAAGCTTCTACAAGTTAAATCGCGTACACGCAACGCCTGCAGATGCTTCTAAAGCTTCCATAATTTATTTATATCTCTCTTTCTCTTTATCTCTTCACCTTCTCTTTGGCCACGTTATCTCATCGCTGGCGTCCTCTCTCTCTCTCGATGCAGTCGTGTCGGGTTCCAGATGCGTGAATAACGAGGAAACACTCGTCCGGTCCTGCGTCCTGACACGGGTGATTTAATCCCCAGAGCCAGCTGGCCATCTCTACGTTGACTGCTCTTCGAAAACAGGAAGGTATTAATGAATAATCAATTCAAACATTCCCATGTGGAAAGAAATATCTGCATTAATGACATATTTGAATAATTCACTTCCCCCGCAGTATGAAGGAATGTCTTAATTTGCATATTGAGACCTTGGTGGAATTTCAAGAGAAGCCCAAAATTTAAAAGACTCTTCAAAAATAACCTTAAATGCAGTCGATATAAACCATAACTTTTTTTATCGCCAAGTCTCAGCCTGAAGAAGTTTGTGAAAACCACTGCTGCGATTTGTCCGAGAATATTGAAATCATCGCCCGAATCGTAGCGTTTGGCGAGGTCTGTTGCGTTCAGCCAGACAGAAGCCACGTGTCCCCTGGGCCGGTCGACAGGTGCCACGCCACCAGCGGTTGGACGGAGGTCGTCACGTGACCTCACCTGCCTGGCGAAACCGTAAGGCACAGCTTGTGGCGGTGTGAGAGTGATAGTCTTTGTGTTTGTCTCTTTTGTGAACGTGCATACACTATCTCGTTTCAAGAATACCTGGGTGACGATGACAGCGGTTCTCAACCAGGGGGTTACGCGGACCCTTGGAGGGGAACGTGAGGTGATTGATAAATGAGTGAAATTATATTCACAAGAGCCATTGGTGACTACTCATGAACGCATATGCCAATCTAAAATAACTATGATAGAATTTAAATCCATATGGTAATAACATAGAACCGTGTTGGGTCAGGCAATGGGGTACTCGGTTGAACAAAAAATCAAGAAGGGGTACAGTAGCCAAAACAGGTTGAGAACCACTGGACGATGAGACGATACAAGGACATTTTCCGTAAAACTATTGGTCATTGTTGGTTGTCACATACGTACCCAACCCTGACATGTCCAGTAACAGCCACCGCTTCTGACGGTCTTAGTCTGCGGCCGTACTTGCAACATAGCTGCTTGGCTCAATGGAGTCTTTGCCCGCTGACATTATGGGCGAGTCTGAGCCACATGGATAAATGGGACATTTAAAACGTTAAGCAACAGAAATGCAACGCTTCATCTACTTTACTACAACACAATTGAACGATGAAATGATACATATTTTCTTGGACTTCATCGTCTAGAAATGTTTACAGATATTCAACGTTTATTGGGAATGTGAGCAGTGCATTGCTATCTTATTCGGAATTCGTAAAACATGAGTAAAACTCAGCTGCTGATTATTAAAAAAATTCCCTGATGGAAAATAAAAACTCAAGAATATGCACTGAGCAATTTCTTTTGTCTGCGGCACAGGAATGTGTTTGCTGCATTGTGTTGCCTCACATTGCTTCATACCATTACTATATTAATGAACCCAGTGACCCGAGTTTGATTCCTGGCCATGGATAACATCAGTGGAAAATAATATCTGGCCGTCCCACCTTACCAACCTCTGCTGAGCAGCGTGGTAAATAATGGTCAAACCACTCCCATGACCGACACACAATGGGGAGGTCTTCATCCAGCAGTAGATTAACACATGGCTATTATTTGTATAGATGTATGTTGAACTTCTTTCGTGCCGTACGTAGCCAACCGTGTTGATCGGAAGGTGCGGGAAAGGACAACAAACTAAACACAAACATCAGTAATAAAGAAATTAATTTTCAATCGAGATTGAAAAGTGCGTCGCTCCAGTGGCTTCCTAATAACGGAAGAAAGAGCATTCCAGACGACCTCAGACACGCATCTGAAGGCGCGCGATGCGGTGACCGTCTTTGTTCGATGGTTAGCCGAAAGCTGCTGGGCAGCGCAGTATTTATTATGATATTAGCTCATAGAAACACATCGCTGATTATGTTCTTTAAAACGATGGCATTTATGTAACCCAGTGAAGTCTCATCAACCGTTTCAACGTAAAGAAAAACAAAACTCTTTTTTTCGCGGATTTTTTTCTCTTCCTCTGAACGTTGCTTCTGGTTTGGAAGCCCCCACGGGGATTATTTTTTTCCTTCCAATGAAACTTAGGAACCAGTTCCAGACTCCCCATGCAGCGGCTCTGAGTGTGGGTATGACACATTCCCGCCGAGTAATTTGTCAGACTAAATGCTTTTTCAAACGTACTTTTCATCTTGCCTTCCCTTTCCATTTAAATGTGTCAGTGTGGCAACTGGCAACCCTTGTGGGAAATGAGGCATTCTCTGCAACAGAAAACTATCGCAGCCTTTGTCGTTGGGTTTGATGCTATAATTGTCGAAGTTCAGAGAAGATGGAAGGTTAGGAGGTTTCGCTTGGACAGGTAGTCAAACGTTTGCAGGTTTTCAGAAGGTTGGATGGCTCGCAGGGCTAATTGTTCATGTCATCGTGCTCAGCTGCCAACAACCGAGGTCCTGGGTTCGAGCTCTTTGCTCAAGCTTAACGGATTGACGGTGTCGACCCATTGACCATTACCTGCCGAAGAAGCAGCCACCGAAAAAAGCACGTGTTGTGGCGCTCAAAGGAATACGCAATGCGGCAAAACAAATAGCCCTCAGTTTGTAAACCCGCATGCCGAGGCTGTGTGTCACGGGTTGTACGGCACGCGTTTTTGAAGGCTTTGTTAATATACATTTAAAAAAAAAGAGTTTATAGTTATTTGCAGGAGCGCTGCCATATAGCGTGCTCTAGTGACATCACTGGGGTATGACCGCTGTGGCTGTTACGACATCCACAGTGCGTGACGGCGTGCCGTGAGTTGAGTTTCACAACTTCACATTGATTCCTCGTCTCAAGCTACACGCTTCGTATTGTGTGTTTTTACGTGAGACTCCTCACGCCGTGCCAGTGATAGGAGTAGTTTGACCATACTTGTGGGGTGCTACGGTGGTGAGATGTTAACGCCATGGCCTGGTGTGCAAGAGGGTCGTGGACTCGATCCCGACCCTGACGCCTGCTGCATATTTGGAGTTTGCATCTTCACCGCGTGGTCGCGTGGGTTTTTCTCCGGGTCCTCTGGTTTTTTTAACTCCACAATTTAGCAACAAGCATTTAGAGTATTTGATTTCTATACATGTCCACATGATAAGCCACTTCGTTGAGCTATCATTTGTGGCCAGGTCGTTTCTGAAAAGAGCTAATTAGCACAATGGGCCTTACCTGGTAAACTTAGACGTAGTTTTAGTTTATACTTCTGTGCGAGCATTGCAGATATCACTCCCCAATGACGTTAGTAGTGCCACCACAAACTCACGTCACCTTGTCCATTGAACAGTCACCTAACCACTGCACCACGGCTCCTCCCTCTCCAACCAATTAGCGACACCGAACGGCGACGTTTCATCTGTTCGCTGGCGAGGTGACTTGAATCAGTCCTGAGCCGGCACGACAGAGAAGTCATGACGCCCAGTGCATTGTGGGAGCTGGCACGGCAGCCACGTCACAACGTGCAGGGCACGCAGGGAGGGTGACCCAAACGATCTCCACGTGCTGCGGAGGTTCGTCGTGTCCGGCAGGTCGCCCTGGATAAAAACAGTGCATACACACACGCCATGTCGGTTTCACAGTGGACCATACATATCGCGTGATGTCATTTGAAAGGAGTAGGCGATTTCGAAATATTACCTGCAAATTACTCGATTGGATTACACGTTGCAATTATCGCCCCCCACCGACCTCCCCCGCAGCCCACTGTGCGTGTTAAACTTGCACTTCTTGCGCGCCGCATGTAGCCAAACGTGCTACTCTGAGGTGTGGGGGAAGGACAACAACCTAAACACAAGCAAAAAAAATCTGTTCCGAAGAAATTAGTTTTCAATGTAGATTTAAAAGTGCATAGCTCCCAGTGGCTTTTCAACATCGGAAGCAAGAACGTTCCAGACGGCTGACTGATGCCCCCTTGCAGGCCAACCTCGCGCCTCACAGGGATGGCAGCCATTGGTTTGTGGGGGGGGGGGGTCCTTTGAATGTTTGAGATGAGCTGTAAGACGCTTTGAGTTGCTGAGGCATTAAGCAATGCCATACACATGCAAATATTGCCACTGTGTATTGCGATACTGGGAGCTGGCCATGTGAATATGGCAGTGGAGCTCAGCGTGGCGAGAAACTTGTGATGGCGGGGCTCAATCCCCCGAGGCGAGAAGCCACAATGAGCGAGGTGAAATTGCAGTAAAAAAAAAATCATAATCAGAATATTCATACTGGAGAAATGCCATGAACTACAACGCTTCTTTTTCACAGATATCCAGTAGTGGCAGGTCAGAACGTTACAACAACAAACAGTTCGAAAACACGATAGGAGTGCAAAGTGTAGGTAAGGTAAGCAAATCACTTAAAAATGTGTAACGACTCTCGGTCAACGCTGATTGGTGAGGGTTTCTTTATTTTTGAAGATGATTCACAACAATGACTCGAAGACACAGCGACGACCCCTGCTCCCATGGCAGCCCAGAACCTCGCCCCTTGCTCCTATTTATCTCCCAGCGTGGCCCATCCCTCTACCCCTGGCGACGCCCCTCTTCTCGAACTTTCTCACGGGTTCCGGAAGATCCCAGATCGTTTCCCTCTCTCTTCCCTAGCCTGGTTATTACCACTGGTACCGCTCGTCGGGTATACTGTGTCCTCGACTGTTTCTACACTTGTAGTTACCACTCGTGGCCGCTAGTCCACGCACTGTCTCCACAAATCTGCAGATAAAACGAAACTATTTTTTAAAATCCTTTAAATTAAGTTGGCTTGCTTGCTTACGACCGTGCAAATCTTTCGGTCGTTTTGTAACCCACTTCCCGTGATCCAATCGAGCTGACATTTTCCACACAGATTCGTTGTGCGTGACAATTAATGTTCGTGAAATTTTTTCCCCAAAATTTTACACTTTTTAGGACAAAAATATTATATTTAATTACCAATTGCTTAATGGTGCAATGCAATCATCTGACCCATAGGTGGCAGCCATCTCAAGCCAGAGGACGAGAGGACTCTAGCCGCCACGCATATAAAGGATTTATAGTGAAAAACTGTGTTTTTACAGGTTATACTTGTTAGTTACCAGGCAAAGCCCACTGAACTATTAGCTTCTTTTTCAGAAGCGACCTGGCCACAAATGATATCTCAATGTCATCATTGCCAGGGATTCATTGTTGTTGGTAATGATATCAAACATAACTCTTTTGTTTTTATTATGCTTAGTTCACATCGAATAATAAAACATGAGCACAGAACACTACGTGATATTCCAATGTCAGACAGAGACATCTCAGTTGAGCCAATGGTGAAAATTCTTCATTCCAATGGTGGGGGTCCAATCTCTCTAAGACACCCACAGGTGGCTTCTCATAAAGGTTTATTTACCAAAGTGGGATGAAGGGCCGAGTTGACCCTCACTGGAACTGGATGTCATGACTTGTGAGCAGAGTCCTGCAACGACGGTGTGACTCGGTAACAATACAGGGACTCCTCTACTTACGAATGAGTTATGTTCCAGAGGCCTGTTCATAAGTCGATTTGTTCGTAAGTCCAACTTTACTCCTGTCGATTCCAAACACGTTGTGCAACATGTACATTAAACACGGGGAATGGCTTTAAAAGTTGTATAATCCCCTGTAGATGTAGATGCCACTGGTTTTTCATGTTCTGCAGATGTTGATGCCACTGGTTCTTCATGTTCTGCAGATGTTGATGCCACTGGTTCTTCACGTTCTGCAGATGTAGATGCCACTGGGTCTTCATGCTCTGCAGATATAGATGCCACTGGTCCTTCACGTTCTCCAGATGTTGATGCCACTGGTTCTTCACGTTCTGCAGAAGTAGATGCCACTGGGTCTTCATGTTCTGCAGATGTTGATGCCACTGGTTCTTCATGTTCTGCAGATGTAGATGCCACTAGCTCTTCATGTTTTGTAGAAATCAATGCTAATTCCCTTTGGTGCTCGTGTTTCCCCTCTACTTTTTTGAAAAAATTTATCAATATATGTCTGCACAGTTTCTCTCTTATTTTCTTCATAAATCAACTTGTAACATTGTGAACAGCTGCCGACACCATAGTAAACCTCACAGTGTTTGGGTCCTGAGACTCAAAACAAGCCAGTGCTTGACACCGAACAACCACCGCCATCCTACGACTCTCGGTCCGAACAAGCAACTGCACATACGGACAGGTTTGTTCGTATCTTTAAAAGTTTGTAAGTCGAATGCTCGTAAGTCGAGGAGTCCCTTGAAGTTTACCCAGCATTCTCTGAGGGCAGGGTTTCCCAGTCCTCGCGGCCGACCACCGCGCTTCATCTTTGCAGCGTTTACCAACTTTACGCCTTCCGATTAAAATTAACTATTTCCATCCATGCTGCACGCGCCCGATGATTGTTAAACACGTCCCACGTGACGCGCGAAGCAATTGACGTCGTCTACGTTCGTTAGAGCCGAGTCAAACTAAGATTGAGATCTCGGTTTGCGTGTTAAACGTTCATCTTCTTGGTTCTTTCGGTAAAGTCACGTAGAAGGGAAATAATAAAATAATAAAAATAAAACATAATAAAATTATTCTCACGATATGTTCCACGTTTTCCACGTGCGTGTGTACACGTGCCTTAGAACTCTAATACTGGTTCATTGTGGTTCAACATGATCATTGTAAGCGCGTTTCGGTGGAATGTTGATACCACCTAATGGTAATAAGTGGTACAGATAAATCCGTGCTCGACAATTTATAGGCGCCGTTTCCAAGCATATGGGTTACCAACATCTTATTTCAAGAATAATAAAAATTCTCGATTAATATTAAAGCGTACTAATGTCTCTATTCAGAGTGGAAAGAGGATTTATTTACAAACATCCCATTGGGCTAAACATCCCAATGTGAAACAGCCTTGAGAGTCCTGTGAGGTGCTGTGTTTGCATAGAGACAATTTCATTAATGGGCATCACTTGCCAAGAGGCGTTCTCAATTATTCATTCGTAATACCACCTCTGGACAACTATGGCCACACGAGAAGCAGATATCCTCTGCATACACAACACCAACTGGGTTTACTGCACACAAAGGTTCTCATTAACCACGTGCTCATTTGATCACGTGACACAAAATGAAATGCTATTTGTCAAGCCACAGCTGGATGGGGATTTTCTCCACGCCGTGTCAGTCATTGGAGATATTTTATTTGTTATACCCATGCTTCACTCGCGCTCGTGAGTGCCGGTTGGTGAAGGGAATAATGAAATTTCTAGATTTGAAGTTTTCGTGACTGCAAGGATTCATATTCTTAGGTTTTTTCGGTAAAGTCACGTGGGTAAAAAATTAAAATTAATAAAAGTAAAATAAAAATAAAATAAAAATCACGACGTTTCGGAGGCAGCACAAGCTTCCGTCTTCAGGTGGAACCGTCACAGCACGATAGCTGTATCAAGTAAGAGAAATTCCAAGCAAACAGTCGTTGTGATAATGAAATGTTTGCTGTGGGCAGGAATCGAATTGAGGTTGTTGGGTTCGGAGCACAACGTGTGCCTCCCAGCGCACGATCGCTCACCGGAACAAAACGAACCGGGGCACGCAGTGAATGACAAACGTAATAAAATAAAATGTTTCACTGTCACCTCAATTAAAATCGATCGTTGTCGGATGGTTCTCGATGTAGCACACAGTGGCATGTTTGCGAATAGGACAATTAATTAACGAGGATCGGGATAAAAAAAAATACGAAAGAAAGAGACAAATAATACCAGGATGGAGTATTTTTGGAAAATTCTACTTTGATGATGAAAAAAAAAACAATACTGTATACCATTGTGCATCAAGAATAAACGTTACCAATGTGTGCATATTGCCTGTTGTGACTTGAGATTAGAGAAACCTGAATACAGACAAAATACATTGCAACAAAGGTAGAAAAATTGGCAAAATAGGATCGAGAACCTGTAATTATGTGGTGGGTTTGGGGGTGGTGAAATTGACTACATGGGCGAAGAGAACGAGGAACACGTGATCCAGGGGACCAAGACAAATTGGATTCATCATATTCGCGAGGTGAGGTTAGTTAAGTGGGCTTAGGGCAGCATGCATCGTGGCTAGAAGGGAAGATAGCATGGCCAATGGACGAGACTGCGACAGATTTATAGGATGCAGCCCGTCCGGGAGTAGGACCACCGCGGAGATGGAGCGATGACATCAGTCCACGTGCAGGAGTCCTACAAAGGTGTTGGAGACTTGGGGAGGGGGGGGGGGGTGCCCGTTAACCGCCACCTGGGGGCAAAGCATTGGGCAGAGACAGGGTAGGAGACTCAGAGACGCCTGGTCCGTGAGTCATCATCTGGGACATACGCCCTGGGCAACGGTTGGCTGACCAGGGACACGGGACAGTGGATAAAGGAGGTGAGCGAGAGAGGAGAGGGGAGTTCTGTGTGCGGAGTGCGCAGGAGCGTGTTTTTAGCTGCTTCTATGATCGGTGGCGTTACCTGTGGGTTATCAATAAAGAGACCTTTGCTGAACACCGCGTGAGATGAATCCTCTCATACGGTGGCAGTGGTGGGATTCGAACCCACACCTCCGAAGAGACTGGAGTCAAATTGGGGCATCACTCGGCTGTGATGGCATCGCAGTGGGGAGGCTTTTATCCAGGGCCAGAACGGTCAATAATTGATTAAAATGTATGCTTACATCTTGATTTAAAGCTTTCGTGACTGCAGGGATTCATATTATTGGTCCTTTCGGTAAAGTCACAGGGAAATAATAAAAGAAAAGTAATATAAATGTATTTATTTATTTATATTTATATTATTTTATTATTTCCCTTCTACGTGACTTTACCGAAAGAACCAAGACTATGTATGCTTACGTTCACGATACTTGTAGTGAATTGTCCGCGTAAGAATAAATTATTATGATTTCATACACAAGACATTGCAAATCTGGCTGTCGCCTGATGAAGCTGGTTGTAATTACTGGCGAAACGTCGTACTCAGATTGTAAATGTTGTGGCTTGGCTCTCCAACACACCGGTGTGCTGTACTGGTGACGAATTAGCACGTTCTGTTTACGTGACAACCCTTACTAGTTGGCTGTCTCGGGTGGTGGCGGGTTTAACGACACATTTATACATTTACGCGATCTAACCCAAAAAAAACCCTCTATTATGGACAGTGCATTCCACTTCAATCCCGTGCTATGGGCACTTTAATCCTGCCAGGTATGAGTGGACACCTCATCATTGGCCCAGAAACCAGAAAAGAGTAAAGAGGGTTTCTGCGTAAACAAATTCTGCTCGTGAGCCTTGACCCAGAAGCATGCACGTCCAATGGAATAGCAGAGCAATGTCCTATTCATTCTTTCATTGCCCGCAAGCCGTGATAAGCGGCGCATAATACATCGCGTGCAGGATCTCGCACAGCTGGGCATCCAGTGTTTCAAACAAACCTAATTTCACGTGCCAAACCAGCAGGCAGACAGAGCGAGCGAGCGCAGAGAACAACTTGGATGTTCTGGAGAGTTCACGGGATAAACTCTCGTAACCTTCACGGAGAGTCACTGCTACATCCTGCAGAGGGCAGTGTTGGACTGGCCCGTGTGGCGTGGTCAGAGCGACCGTGGAATGATGCCACTACGGAACACAATTTTAGTTTCTTGGTACTAAGTGTTATTTTCTAATTGCTTATGCCTCAAAAGTATGGAAAATGGCTATAATTCCCCACAAACGTTGCTTTTGTGACCAGGACTTTACGTGGACGAAATATACAAATGCACGCGTTTATTGAAAATAGGTGAATTTTAAAATATCACTGTCCTGGTCACAAAAGCAAAGTTTGTGGGGATTAATAGTAATTTTCTGTACTTTTGAGGCATAAGCAATTAGGAAATAACACTTACTACCCAGAAACAAAAAACACTTTTTTTTTGGTACACAGTGAATTCTCATTAACATTTAACATCTCCTCCACGTACTGGAAAGGAGACTCGAAGTTGTTCACAGTGTTGGCTTGATTTGAAGCGTTCGTGACTGCAGGAATCCATACTCTTTGGTTCTTTCGGTAAAGTCACGTAGGTAGAAAAATAAAATAAAACAAAAAATAATCTATCACGACGTTTCGATCGCAACACAAGCGGTCGTCCTCAGATGGGAAAACAAAAATCCAGCGGTGGAACTGCTGGCTTGTTACAGGTTTGGTTTCATGGCATGTCTCCTCAAACTCCAGGACGCAGTAAACAACTGCTGCTCGTGACCATTGATCCAGAAGCCTGCACATCCAATGGAGCAATTTTTTTTTTTATTTCTGGATCTCAACGGCACTGTGGGACACCTCGGTGGCGAGATGTTAACTACCTCGCCTGGTACACAGGAGGTCGTGGGTTCGACCCCGACCCTGACGCCTGCTGCTGTATATTTGGAGTTTGCGTGTCTTTCTCTCCGTGGCGAGATGTTAACTCCCTCGCCTGGTATGCAGGAGGGTCGTGGGTTCGATCCCCACTCTAACGCCTGCTGCTGTATATTTGGAGTTTGCGTGTCTTTCTCTCCGTGGCGAGATGTTAACTCCCTCGCCTGGTATGCAGGAGGGTCGTGGGTTCGATCCCCACTCTAACGCCTGCTGCTGTATATTTGGAGTTTGCTTGTCTCTCTCTCCGTGGCGAGATATTAACTACCTCGCCCGGTACACAGGAGGTCGTGGATTCGATCCCGACCCTGACACTTGTTGTATATTTGGAGTTTGCGTGTCTCTCTCTCCGTGGCGAGATGTTAACAACCTCACCTGGTACACAGGAGGTCGTGGGTTTGATCCCCACCCTGACGCCTGCTGCTGTATATTTGGAGTTTGCGTGTTCTCCCTGTGGTCGCGTGGATTTTTCTCTTTGTCACGTGACGATAAACCACTTTGCCAAGCTACTATTTGTGGCCAGGTCGCTTCTGAAAAAGAGGAAAATAGCGCAGTTGGCTTTACCTGGTAAGATAGAGAATCGTTTGTAGTTTAGATGAACCCTTGAATAAACATCAATAAAATAGCACCGTCTCATCTAGTTCTCTCTTGTGATCGCCCGAACATTACGCTATTAGTCATGTTGGTGCGATGGCCTTTATTTTGCCCACATGCGATCACTTAAGAGTTTAATTATCTGCCTTAGTAATGCAGTCTGTACTGTTTCCACTTTTGTCCGGTATGCCGATACAAACCTAATAGATTCCCACAATAAGGCTTACTCGGGCAGCTGTCGCATTGAAGAAGTGTACATTGAGCGGTAACATGGCGATGAGTGGGCTATTTGTAGAGCTTGTGACCTGTCGATTGCTGGCCATGCACATGTTGTTATAAATGGGTGCTTTCTTTTTGCAATCATATTTTTGCTATAGGAGAGTCGTGCCGAGAGTAGTAGTTTCTGTAGGGATCCTGTTTTGGATGTTTGATCAGCTTTTTGTTTGAGTATACATTGAACAATCTTATCTCCGCCTTTGCAGAACAAAATGTGGGAGGCTAACTAACATCTTGGAGAATAAAATACATATTGTTGATTCTTTCGATAAAGTCACGTAGATAGAAAATTAAATAAAAATAAAAGATACAAAATAAAAATAATACATTGAAAATAATAAATTGAAAATAATAAATGCAAAAAACCCACGACGTTTCGATGGCAACACAAGCAGTCTTCATCAGGCTGAGAGAAAAGAGGGGGCAAGCCTATTCTTATTTTTATTTTTAATTTAAAATTTTCATCATTTATTTTAATTTTATTTTCTATCTATGTGACTTTACCGAAAGAACCAAGAGTATGAATTCCTGCAGTCACGAAAATTGTAGTCAAAAATAATAAAATACAATTCAGGTTTATGAAGCATCAGGCTAAACCGTGCCAAAAGATGCTGTACAATGGCTTACTATGTCCTGCTATATTGTTTTCTGTTATAAGGCAGCGCTTAAAGATTAACAACAACAAAACACATGCTTCGCTTTCACACTGCTGCCAATGTAAAGAAGCTTACAATATACACCTCATGGGACCTTTTGCCAGTATCAAAATCTGAAAAAAACAAGAATATGTTTTACCCTTTCTGCCAATAAAAAAAGCAGTAACAATGTTCAAACACCACAGGGATACCTTTTGCAAGGATTCAAGGCTGCATCAACCACACAAACTTGTCGTGAACATGCAAATACATATTTTGGCGTTCTCTGATCTGACATTCGTGAGACTCGGCCACAAAGAAGTCTGTCTCCGGCGTAGGCCAATCAGTTTCCAAGACAACGCCTGTATAATTATCAGAGTGTGTTTGTTAGCATGTTCACCACAAGTGCGTGTGGTTAATGCAGACTTGGTTCCTTACGAAAGGTTAATCTTTGGTGTTTGAACACCTTAACACCCGTTTTATTGCCAGGAAGGTTAAAACATATTTGTTTTCATAATATACTCCTCCTGAACTTATCTGTCCTTCCAGGTGAATGCCCCCCCCCCTCCACTACGCCCAAAACACAAATCCCATCAGCAGCATTGGTTAGAAACACAAAGCAAAAACTCTCTGGACGGGGGTTTCAACATTCGCTGCGCACATCGATAGAGTGCGAGGCTTGCTCGAATCAAAGCTGGTGAAATGCCAGGTGTGTTTCTAGGCGAGGACCGTTCCGTCGTTGAGTATTCTTATGTTGAATGAGCAGCAGGCGAGGCCAGATAAAAAAAAAGAAAGAAGAAAAAGCACCGTGCATTCACTAGGCAACCATACATTTCGAATGATCCGTATTACAAAAGCAATGTGTGCTTCTGGATGGAAGTGGAAGCAATGTGGAGGGTCATTTTGATTCGTAAAAATAAACATCAAAATAACCCTTTTCAGCCAGTGATGGTTGGTATATAGGGTCCGTTTACTCGCTCCGGGAGTGGGTTGGTAATCCGTATACATTTTTTAAAGTTTAACATTTTATTGTGTTGTGTAATTTACATTTTTATTGATGTAATGTTATATACGTTTTTAATGTGTCCATCTGTGAAGCGCTCTGCGACAATGTTATTGTGAAGGGCGCTACACTAAACAACGTTTGATTGATTGATTCGGTAGTTTTTACAAAGACGGTGCACACGTATTGACATTAAACGTACCTGGGATTCCTGTCACTGATGTTTAAGGTACATTTCGGCAAATAATGTGTAAAGACCGTTGAAAACCTCACGTCAATATTGAGCGTATCGGCAAATAATAAATGTAGCAGCCTTCATGTGGTATAATAACGGTTGCAGTGTTTTGAGAATGTAACGGCGTGTCTGTGTGGGTGGCTTTCATTTGTGTTGGCTTTCGGGTGGCAGAGCAACTTGATAATTGGAACCTTGTAATTTCAAACTATAACTGAATCAGTTCAAATATCCTTTTGGGGAGTTTTAAAATGAGTACCAATGTGTTGTGCAGTCAACACAGTGCTGGGCCTATCAAATAAATATTGAAATGTTCACCATTACATCAGTGCAATTATTGGAGATGAGTATAATCCAATGGTTATATGGGCATTGATTCTTTAAAAAAAAATGCATGGCTCGACTTTCTATCTACAGTACAGAATTGGCAATAGGTCTTCTGCAGGCATTTTGATGTAATGCAAAATTGACAAAGGCATACTAAATATTGTTAACACACACATATATAAGGGCGCAATGATGGTATCACGTAGCACTCAGAAACAATACAAATGTGAATGTAACTAATGCAAATATCCCTCCGATAGCCTTCACAGACTGTAGGGGCAAGTGCTGTTGGCGATCACCTATGAAGGCCGGCACGACAAGAGAGACGGTGGGTAGCCAGAACCACACGCACCCCCTATTGGCATGGCTGGCTACGTATGGTGAAAAAGAAGCTCAGCATACATACATACAAAGACGAAGATCTACCGTATATCCTTAACAGACTGTAGGATCAAGTGCTGTTAGCGAGCACTCATGAAGGCCGGCATGGCACACGAGGGGGTGGGTGACCAGCACCACGCCCGGCTGCGCTGGTGTTTGTAGGGTAGCGTGCAAACCACTACGCTACCGCTCCCCACAACATATGCACACACAATTTAACACGTAGGCTTTCGCGACCAATGTTATTCATAATATAGGTTATTGGGTAAGATCGCGTTATTTATAAATGTGTCGTAACCCTCCACTACCCGACACGGCCAAACAGTAAAACATTTGTTACGCTTTTGAAAGGACAACATCATTCACTTCTTTAGCCCACCGGTGTGCTGAAGAGAGAATCAACAGCATTTTAAATTTGAGTACGACGTTTCGCTGATAATTACAATCAGCTTAATTCTTGTCCGATGAAGCTGATTGTAATTATCAGTGAAACATCATACTCAAATTTTTAAATGCTGTTGATTCTCTCTTCAACACACCGGTGGGCTAAAGAAGTGAATTATTTTGTCCTTTGAAAAACGTGACACATTTTTTACTGTTTGGCCGTGTCGGGTGGTGGAGGATTACGCCACATTTATAAATAACGCGATCTGACCCAAAAACCTATATCATGAATATACACACACACACCACTGGTTCAGAGCCGGTCGTGTGAATGAGCAGCAGTCCACACTCGTTTGAGCTGAGCTACATCTTGACGTAACTTTGATAAGCGGTCTTTGTGCTGTGAAATTAACGTTTGAGCTGGCTGTCGCTTATATATTTTTTTATCATGAATAAAGCACGCTCCTGAGTGTGAACATTGTGAAAATGTGATCCAACTGACTTAAAAGTTGAGTATCCTGGACCCCCCCCCCCCCATACATTTATGGTAGCAGGTTTTCCACTTCGCCCAGTACCAGGTGCGGCTCTAACAAATAAATGCAAATGCGCTGGTAGAACACCCAGCGTTAAAATTACATTCATCAGCCAAACTTGGCATGAGCAGCTACGAAAGCCTGTTTTGGATCAGTGCATGTGTGTTTCTGGAGTCTGCCTGTGCCCCTGGCCTTGATAGCGCATAATGCACGCGTTCTCAATGGAATATTCTCCATTCAAATGTAAATTAGGTAATGATAAGTTGCACGCATCTGTCGACTGGGTAAATGTGGAAAGGTGGACCGTGGGGAGACGCGCAGGGCTGGATTTATAAAATCCTTGGCAAATAGATTATTGGCCTTATTTTGATCAAGCATACACAGTGACTGTTTTTGCCGCAACGGACATCTGTTTATTTTATTTTTTATAAACTATGGTTGCTGAGAACAGGCCCAGTAGGCCCAAAAGCTTCAAGCGGGCAGCCACAAACAGCACGAATAAAGTCGTAATGGATCAGAGTTAACACGTTTCTTAAATTGAGCAAGGTTATGCCTACTTGGGAAATCAGCACTGTACTATTAATGGGGAAGTCAAGACAGTTATTTATTCACCGGCTCCTGCCATGTCACTTTGAAATGCCAACATTGGATCAGGGCTACCGGTGGACATGAATAATATCCTATTGGCATCACTGTGATAAATTATATTGACATAATTTATAACAATAAACTACCATTGAAAGCCTTATCGCATCATCACACATTTTCAGTGTTGTCCTGCTCAGTGATGCTGGGCCAATTACATTTCTGTACGAGTGTTTTGTACATGGGCAGAAACCCATGCATACCAGTATAATACCACTCATTTATGTATTATGTTGAACTTTTTTCGCTACTGTACGTGTCCAACCGTGCTAATTGGAGGTGCGGGGGAAGGACAATAAACTAAACACAAAAATCAGTTCTAAACAAATTTGTTTAAAACCTATATTTGAAAGTGAAATAGCTCCAGTGGTTTCCCAATATCGGAAGAGCGTTCCAGACGGCCACAGAAGCGCATCTGAAAGCGCGCGATGCAGTGACCGTCTTTGTTCGATGGTTATCCAAAAGCCGCTGCGAGGATGAAAGGAAGTTGCGTGATGGTTTATGCTCCTTGACGATATCAGCAAGGTATTGTGGTTCATTTGTGGCTAAAACCGGAAGCCAATGCAGCTGAGCGAGCACTGATGGACACGGTCGGATCTTACAGCACTCGTCACACACGACCCGTGCCAAAGAATTTGGTGCACTCAGTCGCAGAGATGCACCAAGAACCCATCTGCTATATTTCTTTCTCCTCGCTAACTTGTCAAGCAAGCGGGTTGGGAGTTTCACATATCCGTGTGTTTATTTAAATGTGTGTGGCCCAATGCGGCAGATTAGAGATGTGTGCCACCATACCCAGGGTAACTAGAACACATTCATCGTCTCGATTTAAAGCTTTCGTGACTGCAGGGATTCATATTCTTGGTTCTTTCGGTAAAGTCACGTAGAAGGGAAATAATAAAATAATAACAATAAAACGATAAAATTCTCACGACGTTTCGATTGCAACACAAGCAATCTTAAGAAAAAAACGCCACTTTTTTCAAAGTTCCTTGCTGTGGTTTTCACACCTGATGATGGTTGCTTGTGTTGCAATCGAAACGTCGTGAGAATTTTATTGTTTAATTTTTATTATTTTAATATTTCCCTTCTACGTGACTTTACCGAAAGAACCAAGAATATCCATTCATAGTCATGTGGTGACCAATGTTCGCAAGTGTTTAGAGCATGCAGCCCTGTTCTTAATGTGCTTAGCTCATCTCCAGTGCGGATCTTGAGATACTCCACGGCTAAAATGTATGGTTTGTCCCACGTGTCTTTTGGCTTGTAAGACGAAATCATAGTTTGCAGTATATACAGTGAGGGAAAAAAGTATTTGATCCCCTGCTGATTTTGTACGTTTGTCCACTGACAAAGAAATGATCAGTCTATAATTTTAATGGCAGGTTTATTTGAACAGTGAGAGACAGAATAACAACAACAAAATCCAGAAAAACGCATGTCAAAAATGTTATAAATTGATTTGCATTTTAATGAGGGAAAAAAGTATTTGACCCCCTCTCAATCAGAAAGATTTCTGGCTCCTAGGTGTCTTTTATACAGGTAACGAGCTGAGATTAGGAGCACACTCTTAAAGGGAGTGCTCAATCTCAGCTTGTTACCTGTGAAGTATTGGAAAATGACGGCAGGAAACTCCTTGACGGGAACACACTTCTTTTATTAAATCTTGACTTGTAACGATACAACGCGTGGCCTCTCTTCTTCACAATGCGGTCACCATACAACGGTACAACTCGTGACCTCTTCTCTCCACCCTACGCTTCTCTTGACTCTCTTAGATTCTGTGCTGCTGGCTCTCTGTGCCTCGTGTAGACTCCGCGCCTCGGCTACACTCTTCTCTCGTCTCGTGTAGACTCTGCGCCTCTGCTACACTCTCCACTCGCCTCGTGTAGACTTTGCATCTCTCTCTCTGGCTACACCGTATGCATACTCGGCTCGTGTAGACCTTTCTCTCTCTCTGGCTACACCGTATGCATACTCGGCTCCTGTAGACCTTTCTCTCTCTCTGGCTACACACTATACATCACTCAGCTCGTGTAGACCGTTCTCTCTCTCTGGCTACACACTATACATTACTCAGCTCGTGTAGACCGTTCTCTCTCTCTGGCTACACACTATACATTACTCAGCTCGTGTAGACCGTTCTCTCTCTCTGGCTACACACTATACATTACTCAGCTCGTGTAGACCGTTCTCTCTCTCTGGCTACACACTATACAGTACTCAGCTCGTGTAGACCGTTCTCTCTCTCTGGCTACACACTTATACCTTACTCTCCTCTACTCTCCATTACTCTCCATTACTCTCCTCTCCGGGCTCTATCTCTGCACCTTCGTCTTCATTCTTAGATGGTTCCACTTCTGCCCCCTGCTCCTCTGTGCATCACCTTATATACCTCTTCTTCCCGGGAGACGGAGCGGATGCGGACCTCAACGTCGGCACCGCTCCTCAGTTACCCAATCCCCACGCGCTATCTCTACGATCCGGTTCCGCTCAGCGCGTGTTTCCACTCCCCGACCAATCACACCGCGCTGCTACCCGATCACTCCCTCTGGGCGCGTCACCGGCACACAGCCAATCAGCAGCACTACCCCCACCCGCGCACTGACGCCTGCTCCTCCCCGTCAGCGCGCGTCGCCACACACACACCCGTACATACGCGCTGGCACACGACGTATACACCCAGCGCGTATCACCACTACACCTGTAAAAAAGACACATGTTCACAGAAGCAATCAATCAATTAGATTCCAAACTCTCCACCATGGCCAAGACCAAAGAGCTCTCCAAGGATGTCAGGGACAAGATTGTAGACCTACACAAGGCTGGAATGGGCTACAAGACCATCGCCAAGCAGCTTGGTGAGAAGGTGACAACAGTTAGTGCGATTATTCGCAAATGGAAGAAACACAAAAGAACTGTCAATCTCCCTCGGCCTGGTGATCCATGCAAGATCTCACCTCGTGGAGTGAAATGATCATGAGAATGGTGAGGAATCAGCCCAGAACTACACGGGAGGATCTTGTCAATGATCTCAAGGCAGCTGGGACCATTGGTAACACACTACGCCGTGAAGGACTGAAATCCTGCAGCACCCGCAAGGTCCCCCAGCTCAAGAAAGCACATATACATGCCGGTCTGAAGTTTGCAAATGAACATCTGAATGATTCAGAGGACAACTGGGTGAAAGTGTTGTGGTCAGATGAGACCAAAATAGAGCTTTTTGGCATCAACTCAACTCGCCGTGTTTGGAGGAGGAGGAATGCTGCCTATGACCCCAAGAACACCATCCCCACCGTCAAACATGGAGGTGGAAACATTATGCTTTGGGGTGTTTTTCTGCTAAGGGGACAGGACAACTTCACCGCATCAAAGGGACGATGGACGGGGCCATATACCGTCAAATCGTGGGTGAGAACCTCCTTCCCTCAGCCAGGGCATTGAAAATGGGTCGTGGATGGGTATTCCAGCATGACAATGACCCAAAACACACGGCCAAGGCAACAAAGGAGTGGCTCAAGAAGAAGCACATTAAGGTCATGGAGTGGCCTAACCAGTCTCCAGACCTTAATCCCATAGAAAAACTGTGGAGGGAGCTGAAGGTTCGAGTTTCCAAACGTTAGCCTCGAAACCTTAATGACTTGGAGAATATCTGCAAAGAGGAGTGGGACAAAATCCCTTCTGAGATGTGTGCAAACCTGGTGGCCAACTACAAGAAACGTCTGACCTATGTGATTGCCAACAAGGGTTTTGCCACCAAGTACGATGTCATGTTTTGCAGAGGGGTCAAATACGTATTTCCCTCATTAAAATGCAAATCAATTTATAACATTTTTGACATACGTCTTTCTGGATTTTGTTGTTGTTATTCTGTCTCTCACTGTTCAAATAAACCTACCATTAAAATTATAGACTGATCATTTCTTTGTCAGTGGGCAAACGTACACACTCAGCAGGGGATCAAATACTTTTTTCCCTCACTGTACGTGTGCACACACGGAAATAAAACAATCAAACGCTGCGTGGATCAGAAACGAAGTTGCTGTTGGAAGCTCCTAACGTATCAGGCGTGCATTACTCATCATCAGTGTGTGAGATCTCCCAATTCTCTTTCATAACCACGGGACCCTTTTTGGCAGTATCAAATGTGATGGAAAAATGAGAATAGGCTTTGCCCCTTCCTGGCAATAAAACGGTAGGACAAACACCTCAGCCGTGGCAGACCACTGTTACAACTCAGTGGGCTCACATGACATTGACTTCTCCAAGACGGAGGTTCTCTGCAAGCCATCTGGCTATCATGAGAGATTCGTTCATGAGGCGATCCACATATACAAACACAGAGACAATTTTAACCGAGAAGATGGATTCAGGCTTAGCAATCATTGGAAGGACGTTATAAACCATTTCGATACACATTAGGGTGAGTTGAATAATACATAGTGTTATATTAAAATGTATACAGTATAGGGTGGTTTACAGCAATACAGTATATAATTTAATGTTGGGTTTATCTATGGCAGTATATAGTACTGTATATGCTAAGAGAATAAAGTTTAGATGGAAGTATATTATATACTTCTTACGACGTAGAATTGTAATTTATTATTTGTTGTTAGTAACTCAGCTTATTGTAGAGTATAGTAAGTATCAGTTTATATTTTAGTTTTTTACTTTGGTTTTCTACATGGTTGTTTGGTAAATGCAGCTACATATCATTAACATTCCTTTCCTTTATTAACGCTGTTCCTTGCGCCCCCCCCGTGGTGCTGTTGATCCTGCATAATGCTTGGGCATAATGGGACTTTGAAACCCCTCCGCCCACCTCCTACGCATTGCCCATTGGTATGCTAAATTCCTCTTCATATGCACATTCTTTTGTTAAGGCGCTCCTCCTCGCTACACCTATATAAGCTCCTAGCTTGATAATGTCTCATTCTTCGCCTGAGGACGGCTGCTTGCGTTGTGGCCGAAACGTCGTGAGAATTGTTTTATTATGTTTTATTTTTTTATTATTTTATTACTTCCCTTCTACGTGACTTTACCGAAAGAACCAAGAAGAAGAAAAAAATAAAATACGTGTTAAGATGTTCAAACACCAAATAGACACCTATTTGCGAGGCATCAAGTCTGTCTTCACCACACACACTTTTGGGAAAACGTGCCAAACAAACATGCTCTGATAATATATGCATCGTCTTTGAAACTGATTGGCCCACGCCAGAGACAGCCTTCTTTATGGCCCTGTCTCACCAGCGTTAGACCAGAGAACGCCATAAGGTTAACGGTGCAAATGCAATACAACTATCAATATATGTATAGCTCTGGTTAAGAAATAAGCATATCTTTGGTATTTTAACAAGTTACCACCTATTTATTGCCAGAGAGGTTAAAGCCTATTGTCATGTTTCCATCTCTTCCATAAACGGTTGCACTAGCGGGCACACTACATCTTGTTGATAGCCATGAAAATATAGGGTGGTATTTAAGTTAAAATATCTTTGTTTTACTTTACATGTTTGGCACTGTTAGTTTTGGTAAGTCCAGCGGAAGCATACGCATGGTGTTCTCCGCGAGCATATTGATGTTTTGTTGTCGGTTACTCGTTCATATTCTTGGAGCCAAGGGTCGGCGTGGTCAAGGAAATTGTGGCTTTGAGGCAACTGAATTGTGAGGGCAACGAGGGCTCAACATAAAAGAACTCACATTGATGTCGTCAAGGAGAAGAAGAAAAACGCACGCGGCACAATTGCGAGAGGCAACAAAACCAAAATTGCCGAGGCGCCATCTCCACAGATATTCATCAACCGCCGCACTATCGTCAGAAATCCAGTGTAAAGCTGCGCAATCATTGGCCAAAACACCTCCGAATAATATTGGTAATGAGCTTCGATCCATTGACCACACACGACTTCTAAAATTGAGCGTTAACAACGGCTTCCAGTTTTGAGCGATGTTCAAGCAAATCGTTGGAGGCAGAATGAGCCGCAATAATGGCACGTTCCCTCTGTAACCCGCCCACACTGAGGTTCATTATCCCCGCACGCATGGCCTGCTTTTAAATTTTACGCTATTTATGGGACCGCCAGTGTCCCTCCTTAATATGTGCTTCTCTTGTTTTATAATCCACCGTGCAGCCATGGTCTCATTATGTGTTTCTCAGATTAGTGCACCGTTGTATCGAGGCCGAGATGAGCACTCATTCCCTCCTGCACGTCTTCCAGATGGGAACTCTTACCGGTCTTTGCAGCGATTGATCGGTAGGGTACAGAGTGTTCTCATTTGAACGCTGGAGTGTGCACTCTTGGCTAATGAAAGGGGAGGGGGGGAGTCTTAAAATTGGTCTGGCTTTGCCAAAGCCCATCAGGAGAAAATTGTACATGAGACATGGCAATTATAGAGTCCGATGTGAGCCACGCGCTGCCAATCAATGGCTGCAGCCTGCCGTCTGTTAATGAGACATTCTTTCCACGGTGGAATGTTTTATTTATATTTCTTTGTCATATAGTGCTTTGCTTCCTTATTTAATGCTCACGCGGTGGCGCGTGTGTTTTTGCTTCAAGCCCTGTCAAGGAGACCGGCCTGAAACCGTTTCACGCCTTGAACGGTCCAAGCAGCCAGCACGAGGCGCGATGTTCTGCCTCTCCAACTGAACGTTGTGCAGCAAAGTGTGGATCGATATCAGCTGTCCCTTCTCTCTTCCTGTCTGGATAGAGTGTTGTCCCCTCGCACGTGTGGGTTTTCTGTGGGCATTTCCGGTTTCCTCCCACGAGTATAACGAACACTCAATGATTGGACTGAAAACATCTTCATATATAGAGGACTGCAGAGCACGTTGTTGGCTCCGGCTCGCTGACTGGCAGTCTTCCAGCTTATCTGTGGTTCCTCGGTGATTGTTAGATGCCGTTTGCAAGAGCGACGCTTTATAAAATGAATCATTAGTATCTTTGTTTATTTTAATGGGTAGAAAAATGTGTGCCTTCCAGCTGAGGGTGGAGATGAGGCGTTAATGGCTCAGAGGTATGTGCATTTAGACCTGGATATGCGTGTGTGATAATGTGTGTGTGTGTGGGGGGAGCGGTAGTGTAGCAGTTAGCCCGCTGCACTATGAACCCGGCGACCTGAGTTTGATTCCTGCTCACGGCCAACACCAGTGATGAATATCTGAACTGATCCTGGGGCTCCCCTAGGTCAACTCAGCCTCAAACAAGGACCTGGTGTGGTGTGTAAACATTGTCACTGGGGATACAAAGGCGGTTGGGCGTGGGGCTGGTCACCCACCTTCTTGTGTACCGTGCCGACCTTCACAACTTGCTCCAAAAGTCTGTTAAGGCTGTACGCAGGATATTTGTCTTTGTCCAGGGGGGTGGGAGAGGGAATGTTTGCACAGTGATTACCAGGCGAGGGAGTTAACATCTCGCCACCGAAAATCTGAATGGTGGCGAGATGCTATCTCCCTCGTACGTAGGATGTAGTGGGTTCGATTTCGACCATGACGCCTGCTGCACATTTGGAGTTTGGATGTTCCTCTCCCCGTGGTCGCGTGGATTTTCCTCCAGTTTTCCCCTCCACATTTAGAATCAACATGCGTCCAGAGTATTTGGCTCATATGACATGTCCACACGATGAGCCACTTCGTTGAGATATCACGTGGCCAGGTCACTTCTAAAAAAGAGCTATATAGCTTAGTTGGCCTGGTAAGATGAAAGTAGTATTAGTGGTTGGCCTATTGTGACAATTGCAACTGATCCTGGGTCATCCTCTAGGATACGCGGTCGTCTCAGTCTTCAGTGAGTACATGTGTAATAATCTTTCTTGAGACGGCTTCGGGATCAGTCCTTTTATTTCCACTCCACAATACACTTTGCTCACTCACTCTCCGTTGCTGGCAGACAACGGAGAGAGGACAGACTTCGCACTAAGTCCCCACCGCGCACGTGGCACCCAGAGCCCCCGTCCGCGCGTAACCCTACTCTTGTCAGTTTCCAGTCTGCTCCCGATCGTTCTCCCTCACTCTCTCTTAATACCTTCGTCACGTGGTCCCCCCAGCCAATCGTTCATGGACAGCTTCGACCATTCTCGATGGTTCCCTGTCAATCCCGGGACCACGCCCCTCATCCGGCTCCCCATTAGCTGGGGCCCCGAATGGCTAGGCCAATCACTCCTGATGACCTGTCGTGATGACGCATGGGCCATGGTCCCTATCTCAACCCTTATTGGCTACAAGCAGGACCGGCAAGCCAATCCCCACGTGAACCCTCTATGGCTGTTATTACACATGGAACAGAGGATAAATCGTCAGCACTGGGGAAACAACTTCCTTGTGCGTGATGCCCGCATTAATAGGTGCTTGCCAGCAGCACTTTGTTATACGCAGGTTAATTGGCAGTTATGGTGTGATGTATATGACAGTGCCATGCCAATGTCAGGTACAACTTAAAAAAATTAACCAAGGAACTGAACTGGAAAAATAAGCCTCCCACTTAATAAAATTTCCAGCTCGCAGCATGTTACTTTATTTTACCCTATCTCTTGTGCCGCGTCTTGCTCAGCAGAAGATACACGACCACAGGCATGAAGAAAGCTGAATTAATCAAACCCTATGAAATTAAAATGCTACCACTTCTTCGTTGGCACGGTACAATCTGTACAAATGTTCCACACAATCCCGTGGAAGGCTGTGTGCACAGAATAAAGAACACGAAGTTCATTTTTTTTCTATATATAAATGCGTGGCAGGAAATCCAAGCTCGTGCCAAGGTGCCAAGGGGAACCGGGGGGTGAACCAGGTTTGGAAACGTCTGTTGAGATGGGCTGCCTTTCTGTGTGTCCTGCAGCCAATCAAGGGTTTGCTAAAAGTTTCCCAGTGCATGTCACACAGTTCCATTTGGGCAGGTTGGATGTGTAAAATAAAATGTAGCGACAACTTACTGTGGGCTCTGTGAATTTTTTTTCTCCGGGTCTTCCGGTTTTTTTCCCTCCACATTTAGAAACATGCGTCTTCATTATTTTGCTGCTATACATTTCGACATGATCAGCCACTGCGTCGAGCTATCACACGCGGCCAGGTCGCTTCTGAAAAACAAAGCTAACAGCTCTACCTGGTACGATAAAAAATTATTTTTAAAAGTAATTTGTTTACCTTTCCGATATTGTGCACTCCTATCGTATTTTTGTGTTGTAGGTTGTTGTAACGTTCTGACCTGACCCCCTTACTGGACATCCGTGAAAAAAAAACTTGATAGCTCATCGGATTCCTACCAACGTTAATACATAGATTCTGATTCCGTGGGAGCTGAGCGCGTGGAGGAGAATCGGGTTGGGTGTCAGGCTGACAGTCCACGCCATTTCAAGCGAATGCCACAGGCCAGAGGCTCCCAACACAAAATAATCTCTATCAAAAACCTCTTGACAGTCCGGTGTAAGCCGACCAGAATATACTCGCTCGTCTGTAGGTTCGTTTTTTAACAAGGCAGATTTGTTATTTCGTATTGCAAAAAAAACGACCACATTTTTATTATTATATTCACACATAATAAACACCTCAGTCATTTATTTAACACTTAATAAATGGAGATCAATTAACAACAATTCCAAACAAAGTACAGGGTGCTTTAAAAAAATGTTAACACATATGGGACTATCGTTTTTAATGGGAAAAGAACGGATACCATGCGAATATTCACGTGCAGAGCAGCAATGCTGAGTAACCCCTCGTGACCATAACCCACACGTAACCCTCTCGGGATCTCACGCTGTCCCCTTTGGAATGTCTCGCATACCCCCTAAGGATGTCACGTGTACCCCCTGTAGAAGTCACGTGTACCCCATAGGGATGTCACGTGTACCCCCTAGAGATGTCACGTGTACCCCCTAGGGAAGTCACGTGTACCCCCTAGGGATGTCACGTGTACCCCCTAGAGAAGTCACGTGTACCCCCCAGAGATGTCACGTGTACCCCCTAGGGATGTCACGTGTACCCCCTAGGGATGTCACGTGTACCCTCTAGGGATGTCACGTGTACCCCCTAGAGATGTCACGTGTACCTCCTAGAGAAGTCACGTGCACCCCCTAGCGATGTCACGTGTACCTCCTAGAGATGTCACGTGTACCTCCTAGAGATGTCACGTGTACCCCCTAGGGATGTCACGTGTACCCCCTAGAGATGTCACGTGTACCCCCTAGGGATGTCACGTGTACCCCCTAGGGATGTCACGTGTACCCCCTAGGGATGTCACGTGTACCCCCTAGAGATGTCACGTGTACCTCCTAAAGATGTCACATGTACCCCCTAGAGATGTCACGTGTACCTCCTAGAGATGTCACGTGTACCCCCTAGGGATGTCACGTGTACCCCCTAGAGATGTCACGTGTACCTCCTAGAGATGTCACGTGTACCCCCTAGGGATGTCACGTGTACCCCCTAGAGAAGTCACGTGTACCCCCTAGGGATGTGACGTGTACCCCCTAGGGATTTGACGTGTACCCCCTAGGGATGTCACGTGTACCCCCTAGGGATGTCACGTGTACCCCCTAGGGATGTCACGTGTACCTCCTAGAGATGTCACGTGTACCTCCTAGAGATGTCACGTGTACCCCCTAGGGATGTCACGTGTACCCCCTAGAGATGTCACGTGTACCTCCTAGAGATGTCACGTGCACCCCCTAGGGATGTCACGTGTACCCCCTAGAGATGTCACGTGTACCCCCTAGGGATGTGACGTGTACCCCCTAGGGATTTGACGTGTACCCCCTAGGGATGTCACGTGTACCCCCTAGGGATGTCACGTGTACCCCCTAGGGATGTCACGTGTACCCCCTAGGGATGTCACGTGTACCCCCTAGGGATGTCACGTGTACCCCCTAGGGATGTCACGTGTACCGCCACGGATAGGAGGAAACCGCTGCCATAGACGGTGCTTGGGGAAAACGCAAATCAGATGCGAACTGCAATCATATCACTCATGACTGGCACCAGGATTCCAATAGCTGCATTATTATATTTGTTTCAGCATGTAGTTAAATGACTGTTACTTGGAATGTAACGGTTGATTACTTGTTATGATTACATCCATCATTGTTTTAATTGAATATTATTTCTGACACAAACGCGAGACGTTGTTATACGCTGATAATGTACACATGTGTGTATGTGTGTCATTGCGTGTTTACTCTGTTCATGCCAATTAATGCCCTGCATAGCCTTGATCCATAAGACATTTTTTTGGGTTAGATCGCATAAATATAAATGTGTCCTTTAACACACCACCACCCGACACAGCCAATTAGTGAGGTTTGTCACGTAAACAAGACGTGCCATTTCGTTACTAGTTCAGTGTGTTGGAGAGTAAACCCACAACATTTACCATTCGAGTCTGACGTTTCGTTGGTAATTACAACCAGCCTCATCAGGCGGCATCCAGAGCTGTGGAGACATCCTTCTGTCTCGGTGCTGAAGTAGTAACGAATTGCCATGTTCTGTTTACGTGACAAACCTTACTAATTGGCTGTGTTGGGTGGTGGCGGGTTTAACGACACATTTATATTTACGCGATCTAAACCCCCCAAGAAACCTCTATTATGGATAATATTGCTCGCAAAATCCTACGTGTTTAAACTGAGATGTTCCATCTCTCAAAGGGTCATTCCAGGTTAATAGTTTTAATTGATAAAAGCCACATGCAAGCTCACTTGGACGCGAGAAGCAAGTTGTTTCGCCAGACACTTTCCATTGCTTTCTACTTTCTTGGCTTGGTGCACAAACACAACAATACAAGTCAACACATTCGTGCCAATAACGCCGCGTTCTTCAAGGGAAAATGATTCAGTGTGGAGTCATACCCCCTCCCCCCCTCCATTTACATCTCCCCGTTTCAGAAACACGTCGTCACTTTATCATTAACACCGCTTGCCGATTTGCGTCGCCTCAACCCCACGCTTACGTAGCCCCACGGCATTGTCCATCCTTTCTCGTTATCCATCGCCTCTCAGCCTTTGCCTCCACCACCTCCACCACCACCGGCGTAAATCGCTTCGTTTTACGTCGATATTCACCGTCGCACCTTTCAGGAATGCATCCCCGATGCAAAGCGAGGAATTCTTGTGATAGGTGACGTTTAAGGCAACGAGCCTTCTTCACAGGGAGGGAGAGGTCACCTTGGCGAATGTGTTGAGATGTTTTGCATTGCAGCTGATCATTACCATCGTCATCATCATCATCATACTCATCTCCATCGGCACCATCAGCATGCTCAATACCAACCTTGCCATTGTCATGGCAATCACTACAATCAACGTAAAAACCATCACCACGACAGTTGTATACGGCATTGTGTAACTGTGGTGCTCAACTCAAAATTAAAAGGTTGAGAGTTCAAATCCTGGTTGAGAGCTGTTTCAGCGCATCATCCTTACAGGGTTGATAAAATGAGCATCACTATCTGGTAAGCCAATACTATAGTGGACACTCCATGGAGAGATTGACCTAAAATATACCAATGTGAAATTCACAGCATGTGTTCATTACTGCTATTGTTAGGTGTTGGGTGCCAAAAGCTCGTCTAAGCGCGGAGACACTTTGCTTTGACTTGTTGCACGTACGATTGCATCTCTCAGTTTCAATTTTAATTGTCCTCTTTTGATTGACGTTCCATCAATAGCTTTTGCCAATTAGTTATCCTCGTGACGCGTCCATATCACATTCGCCCTTTGTTTTAGCAAATGTGTAATGTGACGACACTGATTCTAGTTGTTATTTTTATACCCGCCGTGTTTGTGATTGGCTCTCTGCGTGATACAAAGTGGGAATTATTTCCTTCACCAGCAATAACCCGCGTTGTTGGTCACGTCTCTGGCACGTGTCGTGACGGCTACTGCAAGATCCCACCGTGTCCGTCCGGTGCTCACCGAGCTGCATTGGCTTCCGGTTGCCGACTGAACACGTGATGAGGTGGCACTCATTACACACAAAGTGCTTGCCACAAAATGAACCACAATACCTTGCTGATCTCGTCAAGGACCATAAACCATCACGCAAACTCCGGTCATCCTCGCAGCGGCTTTTGGCTGGCCATCGAACAAAAGATGGTCACGGCATCGCGCGCTTTCAGATGCGTTTTTGTGGCTGTCAAGAACGCTCTTCTTTCCGATATTGGGAAGCCACTTGAGCAATGCACTTTTAAATCATCGTCTAGAATGAAAACTCATTTCTTTAGAACTGCTTTTGTGTTTAGTTTGTTGTCCTTTCCCCGCACCTCCAATTAGCACGGTTTAGCTACATACGGTGCAAAAAAAGTTCAACGTACATACGTAAAAACCACAGTGATATGAAGTCAAGGAGGACCTTAAATCTAATCCAACGGTGCCGAGATTTCGGTTTCGGTCCTGTTCATCCGACAGAACTAAAGTTCAGTTCCCTTGTTTTGCAACAAAAAACAAATAGTGTACTTTAGCTCTGAGCTCCAGGTGTACAACTGGTGACCGATAGCCACAGAGTTAGCATTTTAGTTTTTTTCTGCACAGCTCATGGACCAATGCAAGTTAGACCATCACGGCATTCAAGACAAAGACCGATGGTGTTGGCCTCTTTGTTGCAGGCGGTACTGCTAGTACGAATCTATGTTGCACGTCTTTCACACGCGTACGTAGCCAACCGTGCTAATTGGAGGTGCGGCAAAATGCCTTGGCTATTTGCAGATACGCCAGTTGCACAATTGGGAGTTAAATAGTGACGAATGCACAAAAAGAAAACCCTGCTGCTAAATTATGAAAGTGTATCGAGGAGGAATTGAAGAGATGAGCAGATCCTCATGCACACGTGTAATTTAAATGCAGATATGCATGTAATATTAGCCAGACGTTTCCCTCCCAGTTAACATTCTCTAACCGCTCACACAAGTGTGATTAATTTTAGTTATAAAACGCAGCCCAAGACGAGAGGTCAGATTCAATGCACTTGATGTGCTGTAACGATGCAGTATTAATGAGGCCTCTTGAAGCACGGCAAAATATAATTCATAAATGTATATCGTCCCTACGCAGCAATACACAGCGGATTATTCATCATCCTGACAAGGTGCAGACATTTGTGAGAGCCTCTTCCAGAAAGCCATGTGTCTGGACTCCTCGTTTCAGCTCTTCTCATGAATTAATGCTATTATTATGTGCCCATTTGATCCCAAATTATTGAGGCCTTTTGTAGCCTTTGGCCCGAGCCCATATTTTTTAAAAATGTGTCTGCCAGAAGTGGCACAGAGGCATACGAGTCCTGGGACCGATGTCGAACGTTGCTGAGCTGAAACCTCCAAAAAGTTGGGTTCAAGCCCTGAATTTCCATTCAGCGATTGTGAATTTGACAGTGCCAGGAAATTAGTTACGACATTCTCACCTCTTAGGGTATTAGCAGTGAAGCATTTTCCAGGTGGCAACGTGAGTGATGCTTTGCTTGTGTTAGACCAATGAGCTTTAGTGTTCCGGGTTCACCAGTGACCCTACCTTCGGTGAACTCGTTATTAGCAAGTGATTTTATACGTAAAAAACGTGGAAAATATCGTTATTGTTTTGCAAACGATTCAGCTAATTTCAGCTCTGAGGCGTACAGCATGTCAGATGATGAGCTGCAATACCGACCACTTGATCTGCGCATCAAGAACGTGCACTATGTGTGTGGCTGTGATGAGATTGTGCTATTGAGAGGGCATTAGGAGTGTACTTGTATCTGTGAGTGGTAGCTTGTGGGCAGGCGGGTGGCTCAGTAACCGAGGCAGGACTGCTGAAATCCTGGGTTTGGATTGTGGCTGATGATTATTAAAACATGGCTCTCACTGTGGTGCATCAAACGTTTGCCATATCAGTGCTGGCGTTTCATAACGCGCAGTGCTGTACAGCCCTGCGGGAGTCTCATGGCATGATGCCGGATAGCACAAGTAGAATAACACTGGCAAAAAGAATGTTCAAATGTTTTCCTGTGGAGTCCCTTATATGGCCGTTCCTGAATAAAATGGACGTGCCGGTCTGTGCATGTGATGTAGCTAGGGGATGTGGTCATGGTGTGTCACGCAGAGATATTAATGAGCTATCAGCCTCCTCACCAGCCTGGCTGCCTCCTCACCATCCTGGCTCCCTCCTCACCATCCTGGCTCCCTCCTCACCAGCCTGGCTCCCTCCTCACCATCCTGGCTCCCTCCTCACCAGCCTGGCTCCCTCCTCACCATCCTGGCTCCCTCCTCACTATCCTTGCTCCCTCCTCACCATCCTGGCTCCCCCCTCACCATCCTGGCTCCCTCCTCACCATCCTGGCTCCCTCCTCACCATCCTGGCTCCCTCCTCACCATCCTGGCTCCCTCCTCACCATCCTGGCTCCCCCCTCACCATCCTGGCTCCCCCCTCACCATCCTGGCTCCCTCCTCACCATCCTGGCTCCCTCCTCACCATCCTGGCTCCACCCTCACCATCCTGGCTCCCCTCTCACCATCCTGGCTCCCTCCTCACCATCCTGGCTCCCTCCTCACCATCCTGGCTCCCCCCTCACCATCCTGGCTCCCTCCTCACCATCCTGGCTCCCTCCTCACCATCCTGGCTCCCTCCTCACCATCCTGGCTCCCTCCTCACCATCCTGGCTCCCCCCTCACCAGCCTGGCTCCCTCCTCACCATCCTGGCTCCCCCCTCACCATCCTGGCTCCCTCCTCACCAGCCTGGCTCCCTCCTCACCATCCTGGCTCCCTCCTCACCATCCTGGCTCTCCTCCTCACCATCCTGGCTCCCTCCTCACCAGCCTGGCTCCCTCCTCACCATCCTGGCTCCCTCCTCACCATCCTGGCTCCCTCCTCACCATCCTGGCTCCCTCCTCACCATCCTGGCTCCCTCCTCACCAGCCTGGCTCCCTCCTCACCATCCTGGCTCCCTCCTCACCAGCCTGGCTCCCTCCTCACCATCCTGGCTCCCTCCTCACCATCCTGGCTCCCTCCTTACCATCCTGGCTCCCTCCTCACCAGCCTGGCTCCCCCCTCAACATTCTGGCTCCCTCCTCACCATCCTGGCTCCCTCCTCACCAGCCTGGCTGTCCCCAATTCAATGTAAACTGGTGGCATTCTGATTTTTTATCGAGTGTTATAACCACAGCAACAAGTTAAAATAAATAAATAATGATTATAATATAAGTAATAATTCAAAGGCCTATGTCAATCCACTGCTGATGAAGGCCTCCGCATGCTGAGTCAGTCATGGGGGGGGGGGAGATTGACCATACTTCACCATCCCTGTCGGTGAGAATTCAACTCACGTCGCCAAGGTTAACCACTGTTCCACCGCTCCCCTGGAAATTTACTTAGTTCAGGTAATTTGTGAATTTGAGATTCAATCCATGACGTGGTCTAACATTAGCCAGGCGTTTTGGGCGAATCAAGAGTCTTTACTCGCAACGTTACAGCTGAACTGCAGGTTTTGCTCATGCATGACTGTGCAAATGGCATGTGACTATGAACACTTTTTTCTCTATCAGTATTATTGGTTCTTTCGGTAAAGTCACGTAGAAGGGAAATGATAAAATAATAAAAATAAAAAACATTAACATTCTCACAACGTTTCGATTGCAACACAAGCAATCATCATCAGGTGTGAAAACTACAGGGAGGGTGGACCACAGCAAATTTTCTTGCTGTGGGTTTCACACCTGATGATGATTGCTTGTGTAGCAATCGAAACGTCGTGATAATTTTGTTGTTTAATTGATTTAATTTTATTATTTCCCTTCTACGTGACTTTACCGAAATAACCAAGAATATGAATCCCTGCAGTCACGAAAGCTTTAAATCGAAATTATCTTATTATGTTTTATTTTTATTATTTTATTATTTCCCTTCTACGTGACTTTACCGAAATAACCAAGAATATGAATCCCTGCAGTCACGAAAGCTCTAAATCGAAACTTTATTCTCTATCTCGCACATTTACCAACTCGCTTACATTGTTCTTCGTTCGTCATGTATTGTTTGTGCTGTTGTTTCGGCATTCGCAAAAACACATTAGCATATGATTTGCATAAATTGTACAATTGTTGATTCTTATTGTGAGCATACGAATCAAATTAAATCGATTCGTATGCAATAATAGAAGTCAAACGGCCATATTCCTGCACATTGCTAAGTTAGCAAACTCTAAATGTTATTTACCAAGTAAATAATCACAATTTCACCGCACAACCCCGCGGCAAATTTAGCTTTAAATGTTTCGCCAATTCCATTTCGTGAGATTAAACTGGTGTTCCTGGAAAAAACCCTTGCGTACACGGAGAATAACATGCAAGCGAATGTGCAGGGAGTGTGTACACCTACTTACTTTACTGCCTTCTAGATTAACTGCAATACCCTGTATATTTGTGGGTTGGAGAGGGGGGGTGTCATACGCTTGAAATCTCCTTGTGTGCTTTGTCCATCGAACCCTCCTCCAAGATCGCTTGTTTAGCTATAGGCCCGCATCACCAGACTCGGCCG
The DNA here is from genome assembly GCF_964198595.1 of Lampetra fluviatilis. Classification (NCBI taxonomy): domain Eukaryota; kingdom Metazoa; phylum Chordata; class Hyperoartia; order Petromyzontiformes; family Petromyzontidae; genus Lampetra; species Lampetra fluviatilis. Next base: position 27,195,343 of record NC_136276.1, on the reverse strand, counting down.
ACGTCTTTGCAGTCCAGTCATTTCTGTCAGCGGTCAGCTAAATTCTGTACCTTGCCGTGTCGTGTATCGGTTGGAACAAAGCACGCAATTGTGTGATGAAGTTACTTGTGCAATGCCCAAGTACATGTTTGTTTAATGTCCTTCGAGGGTTTCAATAATATGCACATTGCTTTGTTCTGCTGTGACTGTCTCTACGATTGCACTGCAAAACAGAACCCCCCCCCCCCCCATTGCCCTGCCTCTACTCCACTGAATTACCACCACATCGCCGCCCTTTGCTTATATGGAGTTGGTGCAACGTTCATTATTAAGTTTGAGTTTAGTGTTTCATATCGTACTTCGACGAGCGCATAATTAATTCATTCCTGTTGTTTTACACAGGCTGCATGATTCATTACCAAGGGCCCACTCCCCCCCCCCCCCGAAAGCTTTGTTTATTTTAGAGAATATTTTTTATTTAGAAAATCCTGTGTAGCAGTCCCAACATGCCTTACCGGCTAAATATGTGAGCGAGCACCTGATCACCTTAATTGTTGTGAACAGCACGGGGGAGCACGTTGCAATTTGCTATAAAGCAAATCGTCTACTTGGAATACATTTTATTGGTTGTGTGCAATGGTAGTGTTTTTTTCCCAAGTGTAAATTAAATGTTCTCCGGTCTGCAATTGCAGAGTTTGCATCAAGGCCATTTCTGTTTCAACGGTTCTCTGTCAATGCCCCCAAACACCTCTATCACGTCAACGCTTCCCCAGTAACTCTCCTGGCACCGATGACAATTTGATGCTCCTAAACTGTTTAAATATTTTTCATAACTTTACTTGAAATTGCATTTGACACATATACCCTCGTCTGTTTACATATTTGTACAACAGTCACCTTGTTACCATTCAATGTTTTTCATAGTTGTATTTTGATCAGTCAAAAAATGTTCAGCCCGAGCGGACTTGCGCAACAGGGAATGCATTATTCAGCATTGATTTAAGTTCGTGCAATATTTACGATTTCTCTTGTGACATGGCTGTTTTAGTTTGTTCTTCTGATTTTCTATTTGTTTTACTTTTGTCGTTTCGGTGACCCAGGTCACTCTTGCAAGTGAAACTCCTGTCCTGGTCTCTTGAGTTCTCACCTGGGTTAGACAAAATTAACTTGAACTTATGGACACACAAAGACAAAGATCCCCCGTATAGCGTGAACAAACTGTTGGGGCAAGTGCTATTAGTTAGCACCTGTGAAGGCCGGCATGGCACACGAGGGGGTGGGTAGCCAACACCACGCCCCGCCACCTTTGTCTTCCCAGTGACGATGTTTACACACCACACTAGGTACTGATTTGAGGCTGAGTCGACCTAGGGGAGGCCCAGGACCAGTTCAGATAACCGTCACCGGTGTTGGCCTTGAGCGGCCTGCGAACTCGGGTTGCCGGAGTTCGTAGCGTGGCGCGCTGACCGATATGGACACTTCTTCACTCTCCACTTGCAAGTATTTTATTTTATTTGGCACGTGAGCTTTGGCACGGGCACACATTAGCTTGCATTGGTAAAGAGTGGTCAGTTATCCTTAAACAATCACATTTTCAGGGAATCTGTAATAGACGATGCAAAAGGACCCAGTCGAAAACTGGGATATCCAGCCAGCCTAGGGAAGGTTCAGTGTAATTACGCGGTGTAATTGTGCCATCTGCTTCGACGAAGAGTTCAGAAAAGTTTAGCCGTAGGGCTTCGCCGCTATTTGAGAAAGTGACTCAAAAATAGAAAAGTCTGGTTTTCATGTTGAGCCACATCCTGGTGGAATAATTTGTCTCCTAATGTCAAGAGTCACATTTGTGTTGTCCATTCAAAGCCGTCTCTCCCAGGGTTGGTAAGAATGCATGCTCGTGTGTGTTTATTTTATGTCACTTGAACATTTGCAGTTGTTTTGTATCTCGCCATTACAAACTTAATAATTCAAATATAAATATATGCACTGTCCAATTTATGCAATATAAATAAACAAACACTAATTTTCATCGTAGATAATCTTACGTTTCAAATCAAACCCCCTCCTCCACCCTACTGAATACTCCCATCTGCTCTGAAGTATAATTCACTTAAGCTACACGAAGACAGTTTAATTCTCAACAGGCTAATGGGCATCTACGTTCATGCCGTCAAGGCCATGGCAGCAACACATAACTCCTCACATCTGGATTTTTGAAGCAGAGCATTTATGACGACGAATGCTTCTCTATGGCCCATGATAAGCGGACTTTCCCATGACGTGCATGCGCTGGAGTTCAATATATACTTCTCTAACATTGCACGTCTAGATCACGAGATAGGAAAATTCAAGGCAGATTCTAAGCAACGCAATCATAGCTCTAGAAAGGCAAAATGACGAACAAAATCTTCCTAACCGAATAATGCAATTACCAGGATTGTAAATGGCAGCACACTAAGAGTTGGGGTCAATGTAAAAGAGCACATGCTATAAAAAATCAACTATATACTATTATTTTATTTTACCAGGTAAGGCACACTGAGCTCTATAGCCCTTTTTCAGAAGTGACGTGACCACAAATTATCGCCCAACAAAGTGGCGTTTTTTATATTCTTGGTTCTTTCGGTAAAGTCACGTAGAAGGGATTCATATTCTTGGTTTTATTATTTTATTATTTCCCTTCTACGTGAATTTACCGAAAGAACCAATAATATTAATCCCTGCAGTCACGAAAGCTTTAATTCAAAATTTAAAGTGGCTTTTATTTCAGCCAAATACTCTAAATGCATGATTCAAAACGTGGAGGGAAAAACCGGACGAGCCAGAGAAAAATCCACACTCCAAATAAACAGACATCACGGTCGGGATGGAACCCACGATGTACTGCACACCAACCAACGTAGTTAACATCTCGCCACCGTGGCGGCACCACACAAACAGCACAATTAATTCAAAGCGAGGGATAAGAATGGGTGAAATTTTCAAACGAAACATAAAATATACAGGAGGCTGCAAAACCGTCTGGAAATTAATGAAAGCCGAAATCAGAGAACACAACACCAAATTGATTGAATAAAGTATGTTACCGTGCCACAATAAACAATGGGACCATTAAAGCAGAAACGTCGCAAATTGGTGCCCTTAGAGAGCAACATGGAACCATAACACACTCACGACACAACGTCATAAAAACAGCGGCGGAATTTTACGCGGATCTCTTTCGCAAACAAATAACTTATCAGATGAGGAAGATGGCATTCTGGATATTGCTCCTGAGGAGGTAGCTACTGCTCTTCCGTCACCAAATGAAATCGGAAAAGCTCCCAGAGCAGATGGAATAACTTTGGACATTATCCAACTACGAGGACCAGATGTTGAAACAAATTCAATAGACCAATCGTGGAATAATTCTGCAAATATTAATCTTTTCAAGAAGGAGCTGAAACTATTTTTTTGAAGATTTGCAGACCTATCAGCCTTCCATCGCAAATAAATACCTTGTTCCCACAGATCGTCGAGAACCAATATTTGATTTTATATACGTTTTAGAGGCCAACCGCATGAATCTAAATGTGCTTGGATAGGACACATCGCGAGATGAGGTCATGGCCATTTGACGAAACTGCTGACAGAATATCAGCAAAAGGAATGAATGCATCAAAGGTAGATCGGTCGAAGCAAGAGGTGCTGATTTCCCACAATCGACACTCACTCTACCGGTCGTGGAGAGATGTCAACCCCTGGATTTGAATTTTGCAGAATTTTAATTTTGAGACGAGCATTCGGTTACAGGTGCTGCCTGACCAAGCCCGCCTATTGTACATTCGAACACAAATTTGTGCTGATATTTTTGTCGAAGCAAAATATGAGCAAGCTCATACACATTGGCACATACACACCAAGTTTTATTCCAGACCGTTTCCTGAGTGGTGGGCAAAGATCCACGATGATGCCTCTGGAAGCAATGCACATTTGTGGTTCCATATGGTCATGGGGAAAAAAATCATAATAGTCCCTTAGCCCACTTCACATGTGTGTTAAATTAAGCACATTATCCTGCGAATGTGTGTGTAATGTGTAAGTAATATATGCAATACTAGCTGTACTACCCGGCTTCGCCCGGGACTTGGATTCACCACACCCGGCCGCCTTTGTCTCCCCAGTGGCAATGTTCACACACCACAGCAGTTACTCGTTTGAGGCTGAGTCGACCTAGGGGAGGCCCAGGACCGGTTCAAATAATCGTCACTGGTGGTGGCCGTGAGCGGGAATCGAACTCGGGTCGCCGGGTTCGTAGCGCAGCGCGCTAACCACTACACTACAATGCGTTACGCTTCCACATGTGCGGGTCACGTGACAGATGTGATGTCACAGCTCACTTGCCGTGCAAAAAATCAATGCATTATTGAGCTCCCCCCCCCTAAAAAAGTGTATTTTTATATTTTTGCATGGTGTAGAGTCTGGAAAGTACCCACATGGCAAATTTAAAGTTTGTTGTATGTCGGGAAGTACGCTAAACATTTTGAACAGACACACATATTCACAACTTTGCCTTCTCTACATATGGAGATATATCTGAGTGAAAACATGTTGTGCGGAGATTCAAAGTTTGTTTTTAAACATATATTCTGTAACATGTTTTGGAGAAACGAAGGCATACATATGAAATAATGTTAACCATCTCAGATTTGCTGACAACAGAGTCATGATAACATCCAATGGGAATGAACTGCAGGTAATTTTAGCGGAACTTTAATCTTGGATACTGTAGAAAACTGTAAAGTTGTTCTAAGGATAACATTCACATCACAACAATCTTGCTAAACAATCAGAGATATCAATTGGAGAAACAAAACCGAGGCACGCAGCGGCATATGTATGAGAGCTCTTGAAAGGGAAACACAACAATCTCCATGATGAACATCACGAGGCTCGTGATAGCAGGCCCGAGTGCTTTTGAAATTCCTAACTCGGTAATGAAAAACAACATTCCAGTGTGGCCCCCCTTCACCGTCCCCCTTTGTCTTCCCGATGCGATGTTAGTTGATTACCTTTCAGCCCCCCAGCTTTCTGTCGCCCCCCCCCCCAACTACGACCAAGCCTATCCCAACCCCTCTTGATCAATCCATCTTGCTTTGCTGCATCAACACTACACCACGTGCAATAAGCCAGTTCTCCAGAGGTGGGACAAAGTCATTGTTATGCAAGTCCAAGTCGAGTCGCAAGTCATCAAATTCATGACTCGAGTCTGACTCGAGTCCAAGTCACATGACTCGAGTCCACATCTCATAGGTGGGACAAAGTCATTGTTATGCAAGTCCAAGTCGAGTCGCAAGTCATCAAATTCATGACTCGAGTCTGACTCGAGTCCAAGTCACATGACTCGAGTCCACATCTCATAGGTGGGACAAAGTCATTGTTATGCAAGTCCAAGTCGAGTCGCAAGTCATCAAATTCATGACTCGAGTCTGACTCGAGTCCAAGTCACATGACTCGAGTCCACATCTCATAGGTGGGACAAAGTCATTGTTATGCAAGTCCAAGTCGAGTCGCAAGTCATCAAATTCATGACTCGAGTCTGACTCGAGTCCAAGTCACATGACTCGAGTCCACATCTCATAGGTGGGACAAAGTCATTGTTATGCAAGTCCAAGTCGAGTCGCAAGTCATCAAATTCATGACTCGAGTCTGACTCGAGTCCAAGTCACATGACTCGAGTCCACATCTCATAGGTGGGACAAAGTCATTGTTATGCAAGTCCAAGTCGAGTCGCAAGTCATCAAATTCATGACTCGAGTCTGACTCGAGTCCAAGTCACATGACTCGAGTCCACATCTCATAGGTGGGACAAAGTCATTGTTATGCAAGTCCAAGTCGAGTCGCAAGTCATCAAATTCATGACTCGAGTCTGACTCGAGTCCAAGTCACATGACTCGAGTCCAAATCTCATAGGTGGGACAAAGTCATTGTTATGCAAGTCCAAGTCGAGTCGCAAGTCATCAAATTCATGACTCGAGTCTGACTCGAGTCCAAGTCACATGACTCGAGTCCACATCTCATAGGTGGGACAAAGTCATTGTTATGCAAGTCCAAGTCGAGTCGCAAGTCATCAAATTCATGACTCGAGTCTGACTCGAGTCCAAGTCACATGACTCGAGTCCACATCTCATAGGTGGGACAAAGTCATTGTTATGCAAGTCCAAGTCGAGTCGCAAGTCATCAAATTCATGACTCGAGTCTGACTCGAGTCCAAGTCACATGACTCGAGTCCACATCTCATAGGTGGGACAAAGTCATTGTTATGCAAGTCCAAGTCGAGTCGCAAGTCATAAAATTCATGACTCGAGTCTGACTCGAGTCCAAGTCACATGACTCGAGTCCACATCTCATAGGTGGGACAAAGTCATTGTTATGCAAGTCCAAGTCGAGTCGCAAGTCATCAAATTCATGACTCGAGTCTGACTCGAGTCCAAGTCACATGACTCGAGTCCACATCTCATAGGTGGGACAAAGTCATTGTTATGCAAGTCCAAGTCGAGTCGCAAGTCATCAAATTCATGACTCGAGTCTGACTCGAGTCCAAGTCACATGACTCGAGTCCACATCTCATAGGTGGGACAAAGTCATTGTTATGCAAGTCCAAGTCGAGTCGCAAGTCATCAAATTCATGACTCGAGTCTGACTCGAGTCCAAGTCACATGACTCGAGTCCACATCTCATAGGTGGGACAAAGTCATTGTTATGCAAGTCCAAGTCGAGTCGCAAGTCATCAAATTCATGACTCGAGTCTGACTCGAGTCCAAGTCACATGACTCGAGTCCACATCTCATAGGTGGGACAAAGTCATTGTTATGCAAGTCCAAGTCGAGTCGCAAGTCATCAAATTCATGACTCGAGTCTGACTCGAGTCCAAGTCACATGACTCGAGTCCACACCTCTGCAGTTCTCTATCTCAAATTATTGCAATGATATGTACAATTTTATAATTGCTGTAAAGCGCCTTGGTAAAGGCGCTATATACATCTCATTAAGATAAGATGAGATGCCACTGATCAGAAACACGGCCACTGCAGAGAATGAAATAACAACCGGTGGGTGTGCAAAGAGGCGTGGAGAGACGTAAGACTTAGAATTACAATGAGAGGTGAAGATCGGCACAAACGAGTGTAAAGAACCTCGACAAATTCTGTTGGGAAAGGAAAGCCGGCTTGGGCTGGACAATCCCCTGGAAAGGATGACGGACGATGGTCAAGTATAACGAGAAACGATCAATCGGCCGATCTTCATTTTACGTGCCAATCTCGCCCTCAATGAAGTAGGCGTCGGTGCACGTTGACGGCAGAACGGGAACGGAACGGGGACGACGACGACAATGACGGCACGGAGCAGCAGGAATGAGAAAACGAAACCCGTCACGACTTGAGCAGCTCACGCCGAACGCGCAACGAGTAGCATGGTGTCGTGCGGTGTTGTCTCTCTCTGCTGGTGTGTCGGTCTTCGTGTCTCCGTGTCTGTGTTTTGTCTCTTTCTCAAATTTAGCAATCTTTGGAAGAACGTAATCAACCGGGTAGGGTGTTGACTGTTATGTTAGCCGACTCTCTGTGTTGTATTGCATTTTATTTTTAAGTTTACTACGTTTGGTTTCTCTTTCATTTGTGCCTGATGATGATTGCTTGTGTGGCAATCGAAACGTCGTATGCTATTATTATTATTTTCTACGTGACTTTACCAAAAGAACCAAAGAGTAGCATAAGAAAGGTGAGTAGTAAATAAAATATACAATGAAAAAATACGTGTTTTTTTTATTGCATGGGAAGGCGAGTTTCAAGAGACGTGCATCTTGGCACAGACCACGGAATTGAGAGACAATCGGCGCGTTCCGACCGCCCCGTGGCAGGCCGCCAGGGCGTTCCAGATGTTTGGGGCCTGCGCTCGAGAAGGCTTCACGCGCCCCCCCCCCCCAGGGCCGGGTGGAACGTGTCAGAGGGGATGTCCAGCGTGGAGATGGAATTGTGAAATCAGCTTTCGTGCAAGGGCTCAGCAGGTTATTACATCGCCGCAGCATCACCCCTGAAGTAACGAGCGTTTCTACAGTTTAGCGGAATATTAGAAAATAAGAAGCGTTAAATCAAATCGTGACCACAATTTGTGACAATTTGTCAAATCTTTAGGGGGGTAAAAATGGTTCCACCACCTCCCCTTTCGCACGAGCACCACCTCGAGATAAGTGCTGTTGTTGGTGCTCCTGTTTGAAGTCCAGAGTTGCATGTGATAAGATGGAGTCAGTGCTATATTTGGCCACCTTTGTCTCCCCGGTGTCAATGTTTGCACGACTGTACCGAGCACCCTTGATACTGTATCAAACGAGGGATGGTCCAGGACTAGTTCAATTGCTATTACTACGACGTAGGACTAATGCACATAGGCAGGAATTGAGCGAAAGCTTGCCAGTGGCCAGTGTCAAAATCGTGTGGAGAACCACTATACCACCTTGTCTGCATGCACCCCATTAGATATACTTCCTGCATTCATACAAATCGCGTTCGTGCACTCCAATGAATCATGAGGAATAAATATGATGGATTAAATTAATTCGGTACAAATTATTCCAAAGAGTTCGTTTTTTTATTAATTCTCTCATTTTCTGTTTCATCGCTCTTACGGCGATGGAGCTTTGCACATCGCGGCTTTACTGGGATGGACGCTTCGTCCCGCACGGCACGGAGAGTTGCAGATGGGCCGAGGTCTGGCGACATGCTGGTGGCCAAATCGAGTGCCCAGTCCCAACAAATGCCCTGGCTTTGGGGTGATAACACGCACCATTGAAATTGGTGATAGCAGCGTGCTGTCTGCAACATGCGCCTCGAATTGCCTCATCCTTCGTGAGGGCAGAAGGCGTTTGCCGTTGTGGCAGAGTTAGACTTTGGTTGGTTTGGGTAGTGCGGTAGCATAGTGGTTAATGCGTCCACATGATGATGAGCTTGCGTACAGCTGATGCTTCAATCTTCCACACCTGTGAATTAAGGGCCAGATGATTTGCGCCGATATTGAACTTTCTCCTGTCCACTTATCTTCACCAATCCGCGCTGTCGACCGTGGTGAAATATGGTTAAACAGCCCTGGTGACGACGCGGCGTGGGGAGGCCTACGTACGGTGCGGAAGAAGTTCAACATACGTCATACATGCACCCAGGAATGGATTGATAAACAGATGTACATTATCGGTTGTTATTTTTTTTTATCATTAATGATTTTTGTTAACCTTGCCACACATCATCTGCTGACTGTAAATGCATAATTGGTTCACAGGTCAAGAGCACTAAAGGTACGGTCTAACGCTTTATAGGAAAAGAGATCCTTGAAGGAGCGTCTGTTTAGTAACCTTTAAATGCCAATTTTAAAAGCCGTACTCTCGTTTAAGCATCCAAAGGCACAGTTTGGATGAGCTATAATTGATTAAACAAACATTTATGATTGGTAAGCGGCAATCATATTTGTACTACACAGTTTAATCACTTAATATATGATATTGTATTCGTTTAATTGACACGTCTCCAAAAATTGAATATTTTAATTACAACCGATGCAATCTGTATAACGAGTGAATATAGAATTAAATTAAATTCACGACTGTAATAATGCAATTTATTTAAACGTCTTATTATTAAAATACAATTACGCTGATTAGTAAACAGAAAAGCAAACGTAATTACACATTTATAATCATGCATTTAATTTAATTGTTGTAATCTAATTGACTTCTCATGTCATTCATTGATTTGTTTATATGATTAATTATGTTTATATATAATAGCGTGTGCACAATATTTCAAGCACAAAGGAAGAGGAGCTAACATCCTGCCTCGGATCCCAGCCAGCCAGCTCAGATAAAAATCTGAATATCATCCATAAATAGTTCATGTTCTCAACTCGGTCATCTGAATTCAGTCCGATTCCTTCTTATTTCATAAATGAATTGCGCATGCCATTGATGACTTGGCTGACAAAATGTAACTTGCTATGCATGAGACCTCTCATGTTAAGCTGTGGTCTCGTGCTTGAACCTGTGATATTGTGGGTGCTGCCAATGTAATGCAGCCATGGGTATTATACTCTTAGGTTTTTTCGGAAAAGTCACGTAAATAAATAAATATTAACCTTCTAATAATAGAAATACAATTATAAATCACGACGTTTTGGAGGCAACACAAGTCTCCGTCATCAGGTGGGACCGTCACAGCTAGATGTACTGTATCAAGTGAGCTAGCTGTGACGGTCCCACCTGATGATGGAGACTTGTGTTGCCTCCGAAACGTCGTGATTTATAATTTTATTTCTATTATTATTTCTATTTTTTTTATCTACGTGACCTTACCGAAAAAACCTCAAAGTATGAATCCTTACAGTCACGAATGCTTCAAATCTAGAATACATGGGTATTATCTGAGATGCAGCCATCTCTTTTGAAAACTCCACACATTTGGCCTGTGTGCATGACTTCAGCTGGGGTCCCATGACTAATGCAACACCTTTAGCTGTTTAACTGTGGTCTGGCCGACAGCTTGAAGAGTTTAGACTCCATATAACACAGGCTTTAGGCCGTGAGAACTGATCCAGCCAGCTCAGATGGTTTGTCCCCCTTTAGGCCAAGCCTGTCACAGATTCTTTTTACTTTTATTTTTTTTCAAAGCTGTTCGTTGGCATACTTTTAAACAATGGTGTGCAAGAAACATGAAGGTTCACAATGCTCGTGTTACGATGTGGAAGGCGTTTTTTTTTAAGTGGCTACAAAGGAATAGTATTGAAATGGTGAAAACTATTGTGCTTTGTGGTCATGTCATTTGCAGGCAGTTGACACGGCTACCGTGGGGTTGATGTCATGGGCAGGATCGTGGGTTGGAGGGGCATGATAGTTGCTATGGAGTTTGCCTGGAAAAACCTGAAAAACATGCCAGCCATAGGAAAAGAAACTGATTTTATTCCATAACCACGCGCACTGCTTTCTGGAGCCCGTAAATCACGACAGTGCTCCATAATGCTTATGTTCCAGTGCATTCACTGCTGTGAAATCTATCCAGAGGCCACATTATACAAATGATTTATTGTTCGCTGTTCAAACCACCTATTAAATACATCTAACATGGCGTAATTGTTCATTTTAAGTATGCCTATTCGGTTTAATTTTCTTTAAAAAGTCTCATTAATGGGACTAAGTTGTAACTAAGGCAGTGTGATGTAAATATGATTTTGTGATTTACGATGCGTTCATTTTTTTTTAGATCTACGAATGGAAAGTCTTTAAAAATAACTCCCTCGTTAATCTTTGCTAAAGTCTGCTGCTGCATACACTTTAAACGTGCAAACATAACTGCACATTTTGCATTTTACAGAGACGGATTTCAGTTCAACACTGAAATGTTTTGTATTTTCACCTCCTCGTATATAAACACTGCGGTCGTATACTACTGTTACTGTGTCCACATGATCTGGGGGTCTCAGGAAATGAATGCCCATGTCATGGTACGGAGCCAGCCCCCCTCTGTGGTTTTGTGTTAATGTTCCAGTTTACCACCCAGGGTGAAAAATAATTTTCCAACATGAAGGCGGGAAGGGGGGGGGAAACTCGGTATGGCAGTTTCAGCTCAATGATTGGACACAAGCGACGCGTAGGAGAGGCAAGATTCATCTTCTTGGACGATTAGATGCATTGCAGTGAGTAGCAAATTTCACCACATGTGTGTGTGTGTGTTTTTTTTAAGTAACTAAAATATGTTTTACATTTCGGTGAATGGTAGCACCACTAGCGGCTGCAGGAGTCACACGAACCAATTGCGCACAACATACAAAGAATCACACATCGATTCTTCTGCACGCGATTTGATACGTGTGTCAAATGTCAAGGATGCAACGCCTGTAACTGTCTTTCTCACTCCACTGCTGGCAGAAGGGCCTCCAGCAGACGGAACTCTCAATAGCATCTAAAGGGTAGTTGGCCTACTCTTGCACGCTGGCCACACGTGACCTCGTCGAGAGGACAGAGGTGGCGGGGGGGGGATTTAACAAACTTGCACCATTGCTTAAACTGGCATGCCGAGAGATTGAACTCCGTGTTTGAATTGATGCAGTGATACAAAGAATTGGGGTCTCCGGCTGTGCTAATCATTGTACCACGGCAGAATCTCAAAGGATGTATCATGATTCTTGGTTCTTTCGGTAAAGTCACGTAGAAGGGAAATAATAATGATGATGATTGCTTGTGTTGCAATCGAAACGTCGTGAGAATTGTATTGTTTTTATTATTTTATTATTTCCCTTCTACGTGACTTTACCGAAAGAACCAATAATATTAATCCCTGCAGTCACGAAAGCTTTAAATCGAAATTCATGTATCATGAGTTTAAAATCGATGTTCATAAATCGATGCATTAATCCACCCCAAGATCACGAAATGCCGGGGACTTTATCATAAATCACGAAATTTCACCGCATGTACACGTATATTTTACGTAGGTGCAGTATTTGTAGTACAAGATATGATTAATCTCTTATTTGCATTGGCCAAAGACAAACACAAGTTGGTGAAACATATTTCAAGTGCTGTATATTTCGTAAGTTAAGTGGAATGAGATTGCAATTCTGCAACTATCTATTCCACAAATATAACATTTTACTTCTGGACTAGTTTATTACAAAGTTGTAATTGGTTTTGGATATTAATGTTTGTGGTAACTTTATTTCAATTAGTTTTTTTCGATTCATGTTTTTTGTGTTTAATTCGTTGCTTTCATATTGTACTCATTTTCTTTTTAACTTTGTTTTTGCTTCAAAATGAAGAAAATAGTTCACGCCTAATTGATCTTGTAGTTTATTTACCCTCTCTTTTATAATAGAATGCTTCGTTTTCAACAATACTCACGGTACTGTGTACACTATAGACAACATTCCAATGAATATAGACACCCATGATGTCACCCAAAGTGCACGTTGATAAGGTTTGTGTGTGCGTGCGACAGAAACAAACCTGCTAACCATGGCCTTCACGAATTATCCATAACACGTTTAAGCCACCAGCCTTTAAACAGATTTGCAGCCTTTTGCAGCCTTTTCCCAGGGTTGAGATAAGCTCTACAACTGCAATCTTGCTACATGGCCACATGCACAGTGATTTCACAATCACCCTGAAACCCCATTGCTTTGTACCACTGATCTACTGGTTGTCATCAAAATTCAATTGTTCCCGGCTAATTAGGAGTTAAACAAATACCTATTGACATTTGTTTAATGTGTATGAGTAATGGTGTAATGCCCGTCTTTTGAAACAATGTCTATAAATTGCAGCTTTAAAAAATTCTAAGTAGGTAATTCAAGGAGGTCATCAAGCCGAATGCTGTCTATGCCACCATACCTCGGCATGACTTAACTCCCTCCGCATTGAAATGTAATTATAATTTTTATTTTAAAAAATAACATTATTTAGTTCCGTACAATCTCTCAGCTTCGTAAAAAAAAAACTCCAAAAAACATTGCGTTTTCCGTTGAGATGGGTGAAATCTCTTTCGGTCATGTAACAAATTGGGTGTCAGTGCCATAATTTGGGATTTGCTGCTTTGGGGCCTAATGTACGTGAAAGCTTAGGCGCGGGTATTGTGACGGCTGGCTGCCTCGAGGGCGAAAGCGCCATGTCAGACGTACTGAGCCAGAACCTATGGGATGTTAGGCTTGAGCCCTGGGGAGGAAACGTGAAAAAGCAAATGTCTCCTCTTTCTGGAAAACTTTGTGCGCGCAGTGGGCTTGATGGTCACAGTCCAGCAGTTACCGATGACGGCATGAAACATTCCTCGCCTTCAAACGTGCAGCGCGAAACACCTTTTGCAATAAATTTCCACTTCATTTATTATAAATGAACTGGACAAAACTTTGTTGAATGTGAGACGGTCCGTAATGATGCCTGGTCTCAAAACAAAGTGGGATGGGGAGGAGTGGTGAAGGTAAACACGTTGAAGTTTTTGCTTTGTGGAAATAGTGCCCAGAAATGTATTTTGCAACTGAATGTTGCTTTTGCAAGTTTGCTTTGAGCGAGACGGGGATCCAATTGAGATTATTTATTTATATGATTTCGCTGCTATAAGTGATAAGCCGCTTCGTTGAGCTATCATTTGTGGCCAGGTCGCTTCTGAAAAAAAAGCTAGTAGCTCAGTGGGTTTTTACCTGGTCAAATAAAAATAGATTTGTTTTAGTTTTTGCGTGTGATTTGCCTACCTTTCCTATACTTTGCACTCCTATCGTGTTTAAAAATTTGTTTGTTGTAATTTTTTGACCTGCCCCTTCTGGATATCTCGGATTCCTCCAGGATATATAAAGATTCTGATGCAATTATGGATTCCAGATACCCCGTAATACTTAAGGGCATCATCGCACAGCAATGACTATTGTAAAGTTATTATTCAGAAGCTCATATTCATCATTGTGTTCCTTTTTAAATATTTAAAAGTGAGCCATTATCTGGCCAGATGGCAGCCTTGTTCGAGCACTTTACTCACTCTGAAGGATGCAAATCCATTTTTGTGTTTAGTTTAGAGCCAATCCAACCCGTCATCCTTATGAGATTAGTAAAATTAATACCACTTTACTTTGAAATCAGCAATGCTCGTCCTATGAAGAGACGATACGCCTCGCTGCGTGGACGCGACATTTCTACCACTGGTTCAGGGACCGCCAACAGAGACGAGTGCTATCCCATCGCTCGCATGAGCAGGGAGACGCTTTGACTTTTGACTATTTGACAGTTTTGATTGATCGATGTCCTTTACGTAACCTGGTTAGAGATCAGTGCAATTCATTAGGTTTATCTCATTTGCGACGAAGATCATCGGAGGGTTCATAGTTACGTGGGGGTGGTGACTATTTACATTATTTTTTTGCGGCGTACAAACAGGCTCGTTGCTGGCAAGAACACTCGCTACTCGTCTTTGCAGCTGCACATCTGACCACGGTAAACAAGGAACGATAGCGCTTGCATTAAATGGGCATACATCTCCCACGAAGAAAATCACCCCCCAAAAAAATCCCCGAGATGACGTCTCTCAATGCGCTCTCACCCTCATACATGAAGGGAATTAGATTGGAAATACAATGAACCAAATAATATGCATTAAAATACCGCGTGTATAAATGTATGCGTGTATGAATGCAGACATGCATGCACAGCATGATGAATATATTAAAAAAATATATTAAGCTTACTACGATGCCACGCTGTAAGGGCATGAACTCATCAAATCGTCATTTGTCTTTGTAATGCTGCCATATGTTATACTTACACTATTGCGCCTCGGGCTAGAGTAATGTACGGACTGGGGAGGTGCTGAGTGCGTATTCCCACAGCCAGTTTGTCTCGAGGCACCGCCACATTCGCTTTCTCTTCCTTGGCATTTGTGACCATCAAGCAAACGCGGAGCCTGCCGATGCAGCGAGATATTGCGCAGGTAAAAACCCGAGTATGTCAAACTTACAGCTCTTCCTGCCTGTCCTCTCGTCAATCATTTCACATCGTACCAATCAACGCTTGCATTTAATTAAGTAGAATTACAGGGTGGTGCTGTGTTAAAACCTACAATGCGAGGTCAATAATGCACGACGATTGTTCGATTACCAAAACACAGGTTGCGGGACTTTCTGTTTGGTTTCTTCCTGTTCAATTTGTCGTTAGATTACGGTTAGTTAGCAGGCATTAGTTGATGACATATTACGATGACTCTACAATTTTTAAGGTTCTAAGTGAGTCCTGGTCAGTTACAAATAGAAAATGCGACGACAGCGTGGGTTTGTAACGTGAGAACATCAGGATGGGTTTGAATCGTGAGAACATCAGGATGGGTTTGTATCGTGAGAACATCAGGATGGGTTTTGTTTCATGAGAACATCAGGATGGGTTTGTATCGTGAGAACATCAGGATGGATTTGTATCGTGAGCACAGCGGCATGGGTTTGTAACGTGAGAACATCAGGATGGGTTTGTATCGTGAGAACATCAGGATGGGTTTGTATCGTGAGAACATCAGGATGGGTTTATAACGTGAGAACAGCAGGAACCAAGACGTAATAGATAATTTAACAAAAGCAACAATTATAGTGCTGTCATTTTAAGGTTAAAAAGCTAATAACTGTTCATTTGCGGAACGTTTTCATAAAAAAACGATCTGGTAATTGTATTATTAATTACGATTAATAAAATTAGATTAGTTTTTAAATACGCTCACGTAATCAGTAATCATAAACCAATTATTTGGTTCTTCCGGTAAAGTCACGTAGGTAGAAAATTAATAGATCACGACGTTTTGATCACAACACAAGCAACCGTCATCAGGTGGGACATATACAGCAGGAGAACTGCTGAGGCTGAGGCAGTTCTGCTATAAAATGTATATCTACGTGACTTTACCGAAAGAACCAAAGAGTATGGATTCCTGCAGTCACGAAAGCTTCAAATCAATCATAAACCAATTACTTATCAAAAGTAATCAGAGAAACAATGTACGATATAACATGATTCCGTGATTTGCGTTTGTTTCTCTAGTGCTGATTTTCATTGAACAAATAATTTTGGTGATTCTGCATTGACAGTGGTGCACAAGCACAATTACCAGAAAAAAACCCACCTCAACGCATTTGTCAATAACACTGCTTGAAAAATATATGAAATATAAAATAGGCAATTTTTCAGTGATGGCCTTTCTTATATCTGCTATAATAAAGAACAGCCAGTGCCCGAAACATTAACTATGATATATTTTCCCTTTTAAGATGAGTGTCATTGATAATTGTATACAATTTTTTGTATAAAATTGAATCACTAACATCACAGCAAAGTACAATTATATAGCAATTTATCCAGGAAAGCCTCGTCGAGGTTAAAGATTTTGTTAACGTTTTTTTTTTCAAGAGGCTAGGGCCCTCAAAATTGGGATTTTTTATGGGGGCATTCATTCATGAGTGTTTTTACATCGGAGGAAATTAGTGCATCCAGACAAAACCCATGAATATTAACAGGAGTTGCATCAAAAACCTCACAGACCTGCCAGGATCCCACTTGCTCCTCTGCCGTGTGTTGGGAATTTGAGGCGCACATTAAAAACCAACTTCACCTCCGACGCACAAGATGATAACTGTGATGCACTGAATAACTCGCAATCCACCACCACAATCCATCCACCGCAATCCACCACCGCTGTTTGCCCCCCACCCCACAACATGTTACGCGTGCACGTATGAATTTAAGGTAATTTATTCATTTAATTAAGAGATGCGTTGATACCGGGGGCTTGTGAAATCGAAGGGCGTGTCCATCCAGGGACCTGCTCTCGGTTGGGGGGTGGGGGGGCATTTCACGGTGAAAACTCGAGGTTGAATAATTTCAGTGATGGAAGTGTTATTTTACTTTAGAGGGGAGTGGTGGAGGAAGTGGGGGTGTGGGGGGGGGATTTTGTTTTTCCAATTTAAATAATTGAATTGAAGATCACTGTCATGTGTGACTGAAATATTTAAAAAAAGGCAAATGTCCAGGCACGCTTTACGGGGGAGATAGGAAACACTCAACGCTTGTGCAGTGTTTGTGTCGATTCTGTAGAGTGTCGAGATCGCCTTCTGTCACGTGGCAAGGTGAACTGAACGACGTTGCGTGTGAATGGATATCAGGGCCATTAAGCCATGCCGTCGCCTCGGCGGAAGTTTAGCCAATGTCGGCGATGCTGCCCGCTAATCGGCGGATAAACCAAATCAGTTGGCATGTTTGCCCGCGCGACAACTTGCTTTGTTGGCTCCGTCCGTTTGGTGGAGGGTTATGGTTAGAAATGTTGTTTACCTCACGTCTACACTATCTAATCCCAAAGTAAACTAATTACGAACTCGAATGAGATGGCTTCCTTATGCTGCGATGGGGCATTCTTAAATGGAATAAACTGTTGCAAATAAGTTGAAAGACTGAACCAGAGCTGAAACACTTCACCGTGGCGATTTTGGCCCATCTTTGGCATCCGAGTCCTTGGCGTTCTTTCAACGAAACAATCCGCAATGCATGCCCCCAAAACCTTTATTGAAATTCCAGCAGATTTACGCATTGAGCATGTAAAGACGTTACATTTACGCTGTGCTTAAGCCTACACGTAACACAACATAATATCAACACTGACATCACAGACTCTGTTTGTACACATACTGGTGAATTTAGAGTAATTTCCACTGGTGATTTTGAAAAGTGATTTGACGGTGCCGACACAATTTTTCGGTGGTTTGCAGAAAATGCTCTTTTACGGGAAGCGTCTCTTTCCACTCGCATGTCCGTGCTAGCACTGCGACAGATGCTTTATTGCGTGAGACAGGGGGATGAGCACATTATCGGTATGCACTAGGGCGCTAAAGTGCTTAAACATGCAAATCTGATGTTATTTCACACAGTTCATGAATCTTTTCCTCCAACATTTAATTGGTGCGCCTATCCAGACCCATTGTGAAATTCATTGCGCTGAGAGCCAAGCAAGCACTTTGGTGCAAAAATAAGCGTTCCACACCCAGGTTCTGCTGAATCACATTGTATCTTAGTAGCAATTATCATAATTTTCAACCCTTTGCCAATCCACTGCCCGATGAAGACCTCCCCAAGCTGCATCAGTCAGGGAGGCTGTTTTACCATACCTCATTTCGCTGGTCAATGCTGTTCGCTGAAGGAGTAGGAGTTTAAATTTCGATTTAAAGCTTTCGTGACTGCAGGGATTCATCTTCTTGGTTCTTTCGGTAAAGTCACGTAGAAGGGAAGTAATAAAATAATAAAAATAAAACATAATAAAATAATGCTCACGACGTTTCGGCCACAGCGCAAGCAGCCGTCCTCAGGTGAAGACCAGGTCTGTCGGGGAGCCAGTGTCTGAAGACACTGTGTCTGAAGACACTGTCTCCCCGAGTAGGAGTTTTCCCAGAAGTGGTATGTATCTCACTCACCACTCACGTAAGCCATGCGTGGGAATCGACCTCAGATTGCAGGGTTCATAACGCAGTGTACTCGCCACAGCAACATCACTTTTCTCATCTAACCCTTTCCCGTTCTGAGACGTCTGCAAGTTGCAAGGTGGGTCTCATTCACCGATGAATCTCAGAACGCACAATCAATTAGCGTTGATTTAATTTAGAGAGGCATAGCGTCGTTGTTTTAAAGGATAATGTACTCACTGTGGAGAACTGTAGTTACACGACCACACTCTACAATAGCTGGCGCCAAACTGTTCCACACGCCTTTTGGGAGCCTCGGTACGTCCTCTGACCTGAGGACGTACCGATAAAGATATTTTATTTTACATGTACGTCATCGGAACGGGAAAGAGTTCATCTAAATACAATTACATTTTTACATCCACATGTCAAAATGCTCCCTCCATGTTAAAGGATAAGCCATGGAAACCACGTGTGAGTGTCATTTAGATACCTCAATACCTGAAAATGGTACATTTTGCAATTGTAGGTATTTAAAAAAAATAAATTTGGACCACAACACCGTCGCACAATAAGCACTCCCCTTGCGCATGATGTTACAGGAAAATACATTAACGGCCATTTCAGAGTGCAAAGCGTGGTTTGCTAATACCTTGCAAAAATTATCGGGTCGCTGGGGAAAATCGCATCATCAACTCCATGAAAATAGGTTCAGTGGCGGGCATGCTGACCGCTGGTGAGGATCAACACAAACTGTGGGCCAGCGGAAAACTCTGACAATGAGAAACTTTTGCCAGAAAAAGGGTCGTCACAACCCGAGGTTTCGAGTTTCAAGTTTCATCCGTATGTAGACATCATGCGATATATAATGAACAGAAAATCCACTGCCTTCACCAATAACCCTACCTTCTTACAAAAACATGTACAATGGGCTAACGTTTTCGAGAAGGACCCTTCTTATGGTTTCTGAAGATTGCCTCTCCTGCTACGAATGGCCAATGCACATATTGCACATACTATATTACTGGTAGGAACCTCCTGGTTACACCAGCCCACAGGGGATTATTGTTTCCGTCCGTCGTGCATCTAAAAATGGGAGGGGTGGGGCTGGGTGGAGAGGGAGGGTGGGGAGGGGCTGGGTGGGGTGGATGGGGAGAGGCTGGGTGGGGAGGGGAGGGTGGGGCTGGGTGGGGGGTGGGAGGGGTGGGGCTGGGTGGGGAGGGGCTGGTCATTCCGTGGTGCCCTTATAAAACTCAACGTTTAACCTACTCACGCCGGCTTGTGCTCGCCCTCACAGTCGGCCATATTTGCGGAATACACCACGCCGCCGTTGACCCTGGCCATTGACCGAGCAACCCAACGTTCCTACCAGCTCCCTTCGCAGGAATGTGTTTATAACTTTTTTATGTTTAAAGGCAGTTTTAGTGAGATAGGAGAAGGGTTCCTTTCGCTTGTACTTGCATGCTACTGAAATTAATTGATGAATATGTAATGCGTATTTACATGTCACAGAAACAGTGTATGTTATAGTACTGTATATGTCACTTAAATGATGAATATACTTATGGGTTATGCATGGCAAACATCAACATCGGCTTTCTACTGAAAGTGTCATCACAAACGTAAAAATATGCAACACTTAATAAAACAGAAACGTATGTTTTCTGACTTGAAAAAAAATAATCTAATCTCATTTCGTATTTAATTATCAAGACACGTTTGCACTTCTGAGTACTCTTGAGCATGCAATGTTCAGCCGCAAGATGAGATGACCAACGTTTTTAGCAGATGTAATGGACGAGTGTCTTTAAAAGAATGTCCCAAGAAACACACTTGAGTCTGTAGCGTCTATAACTCTGAGGAAAAGGTCTTTGAAGGCTTCAAACTTGATTTGGAGCTTTTGTGACTGCATGAATGAATCTTCGGTTCTTTCGGTAAAGTCACGTAGAAAGAAAAAATATAAATTAAATAATAGCATACGACGTTTCGATTGCAACACAAGCAATCAGCATCATGTACAAATGAGAGAGAAAACAAAACCTTGTAATTTTAGAAAAATAATGCAATACAACCCAGATAGTCGGCCTATGTGTGTGCCTCTCTCTCTGTGTGTCTCTGTGTTATCTCTCTCTGCTTATGTGTCTGTCTGTGTGTCTCCGTGTCTGTGTTTTGTCTCTCTCTCAAATTTAGCAATATTTGGAAGAACGTAATCAACCAGGTAGGGTGTTGAATGTTATGTTAGCCGACTCTCTGTGTTGTATTGCATTATATTTCTAAGTTTACTAGGTTTGTTTTTTCTTTCATTTGTACCTGATTATGATTGCTTGTGTTGCAATCGAAACGTCGTATGCTATTATTTAATTTATATGTTTTCTTTCTACGTGACTTTACCGAAAGAACCAAAGATTATTTCTTTGAAGGCTTGTTTGTTGAAATACAGCCTCTTACTTTTTCATATCTTGAACCAATGTTCCCTGTCAAAACTACATTCTCAACTGCATCTCCAACTGTATGAAGAACGAAGCTGTGTTATTCTGTTTACGTTGGCTATAATTGATCAAAACTGAGAGCGGATTGCATGCTATGCAGTACGATGCAGCTCAAAGCATTGTCAATCCTGGGGACCTCTTTCTCTGGTCGCGTGTTGTACTGCCATAGAAGATTCGTTTTCTCTTCACATTACAATCCACCTTCACGATGGGAGTTGTCCACCGTGTGAGTATCTTGTTACTTGTTGAGACCACGTAGAGTTTTGTATTAGAATCGAGAATGTTACGAAACATATATAGATTTTTGTTACATTTTCCACTGGAAAAAAAAGGCCATTCGATGTTTTTATTATATTTTTCTTACTCAGCTGAGGTCTAATTGTAACGAAGGGACTCAATTGAAATATTGCCCGCCAAATTGGATTTTACCAACATGAAATGACCCCGCCTGGCATCCTGTATTTAGATTGTGTCAGTTGGATTAATATACAACAAAAAATTGACAGTCGTCCTTGGGGAGCGCGCAAAGGAAATTCTGCATGTGACAACATAATTCAATTGCCCGACAATTTAACACTGATATTCGTGTTCTGCGGCATCGCTTAGGAGCTCTGTTCACAGGAGGAGTCGAGCGACTTTGGGAGAGCTGGGCGAACAGATTGATCTGCTCCGGGGCTCTGGAAATTCCCTACACCGGGTGTGTCCAGTCCAATTAATTGAAGAGGCGACGCATTGTGTTGTGTTTAGATTGGGCTTTATTGCTCACGCCTAGCGTTGGGGATATCCGTGTCCCAAAGTAAATCACTCTGCCCTTCAGCACCTGAAATCTTGCAGAGCAACCCGTCTGTTAGATAAGCGTCTTGAAAAGTTACTCATTCATGGCATGGGGCTGTGTGGGAAGGTGAAAGTAAGACATAATATGAAGCGCCATCCGTAGTTCTTGTCCAATTAATTTTTGTTTACTTTTTGCAGTCCTCGTGTGACAATGGCTTCGTGATTTCACTTGTAGTGAGGAAATATGAGCCAGTGAATATGAGCAGATGCACTGTTTTATTTTTAGCATAATTGCGGGCAAGCTCAAATGAATATCTAAACTTGACTCAGAGAGCCAATAAAAGTTCTAAGTGTCCATGGTATTTTTTTTGGAACTGAATATTTTACAACATTTATATTATACGTGTTGGTATTTTAACCCCAAAATTGTTAATTCACTCTAAATGCATGTGTTTGTTTTGCATTCACTTTATTTGTTACAAAGTGACATTATACAAAAACCAAGTCGATGCATTTGTTTCCATTACTCGTGTGATGCTCATCTCCGTTGATGGCCAATTTCTAGTGGTAGAAATTCCACATTCCAATGACGGGGTGGGTAAGGGGCAATTTAGTCAAAGGAACGTCACTGTTGATTTCTCCCAACGTGGTACATTCCTATGATGACCACGAAAGCATAATTGACTGAGTCAATTCTCAACTGGGACTAGAACTTGCAACACCGAGTCGAATATTCAAACTCCAGTGTCACCCGGCCAGATATGACATCACGAGGGAGCCTCCTGCGACCGGCGGCTTTGGTTTGGGCCCTGTATAATCACCTGGACATCTGTGTCAAAGAGCTTCATAGCTCATCGGATTCCTCCAGTCTAAATATTCTGATTCTGATGTCTCACTAGCCCAACAAAGTTTGGTCTCCTTAGTGGCAAATCATCGTTACAACTCCACTGCCGCCTCCCACTCCAAAAGGAGATGGAATCGGGCCTGCATTACTAAGTCACATTGGCATTCGTAATTACTACAGGCACATGTTAATAGTGTACATGGTGATGATAATAATAATAGATCCTCGATGAGTCTGAAGACTTCATCAGAAGGGTCTTGCATTGACACACTACAATGCCATCATTCGAATTATGTAGGCGTTTCACCTGGTTTATTCCGAGTTGATTTGATTTCATCCTAATTACGGAGGTGCATTATATCATTATCACACCTTGACTGCGTGCTCAGTTTGTGGCCTAGCTACTAAAAAAATGCGCAGCCATTTGATGAAGTTCACAACCCCATGGCCTGATGCATTTATATAACCGTTGTTCATTTTACTTTCCATTTGCATAATTTAAATAGGAACATCCACTTAACCCTGCTGCATCCCAGAGCTCCCCGTGAGCTGTGGCTCGTGAAGCCAACGTGATTAATTCCAAGCCGCGGGCGTTAATGCACGGTGTGTTTCGCTGGGTTAAACCCTAATGGGTCTTCTCCCCTCCTACGCCGCTGTTCATGCACACGCAAGCAGCACTACTGAGATGGGAGTCGACGTTTGCAGGTTTCGTGAAGATATTTCAAGGCAGAAATATCAATGTTTACTAGACAGGGCTGTACATTACGTACTTTTGTCTTCATCATCACTAACACCACCACCACCACCAACCATAATTAATCACATTGCTGGGTGAAGGCCTCCACAAGCTGTCACCATCTCTTAAAATTCGTCGATGTCACAAAATATTTGCGTGTTAAAAGGTTAAAATATTTCGTGCCTCAGCAAATGATGGTGCAGTGGTCATTTTCATAAGTGGCCCAGAGACAGTGGTGGAAATTCCACATTTCCATGCTTTGGCCAGTCTGTCCATAGTATGACTACTGTTCACTCTACAAGATGGCACTACAAAAAACTAATTTGGGTGGTTGAAAAAACCAGCAGATACCGTGGCTAGAGTGATTTGTTCACAATTAGCACGGCTGTTAGTTTAAAGTCCGGTCAGACATTGACTCACTCTAACACACAATTTGACTGTACAGGATTTTGATGGTACCCTCAAGTTTTGGCAACGTATTACCATAATCACGATACAAATAACATGTATCAATACAGAGAAGCATTTGTTTGCAGGATTGGCTCTGCTAATAAAACCCAGAAGGTTGAAGCCAGTTCATAGTTAGGCTGTTGGGACGCATGCTGCTATAAAACATTTCTCCCGAAGGCGTGTAAGCTGCTTTACTGGAAAAAAAAACATTTTTTTACGTGGAGAGTTGAACATTTATGCAGTTATTTATACCAAAGGTAAGTGCTGGTAATCCCGTATTAGTGCTCTATTTAAATGTGTAATCAGATTCCTATGATTAAACATCGACTATTTTTTTTTATTACACGCTTTTATTTAACTCATTCTGTCTGTTGTTGTCGTTGTTGTTGTTGTCGTTGTCGTATCCTCAAATCTTGCAACTCAATTTTAACCCACTTCCCTATGTGGTATCGACTGCAAACTTGGTATACTTATGTCATACTGAGGACAATACCATATTCTATAATAAAAAAATAAACATAACAAATGTAAACTATCTTTTTACACGCTTTCTATGAACTCACTCTGTCTGTTGTTGTCGTATCCTCAAATCTTGTAACTCAATTTTAACCCACTTCCTAATGTGGTATCGACTGATAACGTGGTATACTATAAAAAAAATAAAGTATTTTTAAACATTCATTTTTATATGTTAAGTTTCGGCTTGGGTCGAATTGTCCACGCGGCCACTTCCTGGAGTCGTGGAGTTCTGCCATTACGAGTAGGGTACATTTAATTAAAGCGTGTTTAAAAAAAAAGTATTTTTAAATGTTACTTATTACGCTTCTTTTTAGCCATGGGAGAAAATTGGTGAACCCCGAGGTGACCTCTGTAGAACCGGGAGTGGCGGGGGGGGGGCATAAAACTCCACACAGAAAGCCCCCCCGAGTCGGAAATCAAACCCAGACGCGTATTTCCGAGGCACGAGTGTGAGCAGTGTGCCACCCTGCAAACCCAATTCGGACCGATGTGCATTTGATTCATTTTACCCATTACAGCCTTCATTTTGCACCGACTGCTGTTGAGTTGTATATGAATGTGTGAATATGCCTATGGGCTTTGCCCACTGACGTGACTTCTTCCACATCGCCATATCTGCGTTTGTTGGTTCAGCTTGGGCATTTTTCTTTTTTATAACAAATGGTGACCACATGCACTGCTGGTCAGTCAAAACGTTCCCTTTGACGAGAATGTAACCGTTCGAGTAACCTTGCTGTATTCCTGAATTGATGGCCGAGACTGCAAGCGGCTTGAAGCGTGCGGTCGTTTTATTGGCGCTTTTGAGCGGCGTATACTCCACTAGAGTCCTTAAATTGCACAGCGATGAGGCATAACTCAAAACTCGTACATTCCTCTCTCCATATAAAATGTGTGTGTGTATATGCTCTGTGCATTCAGTTTTTAGTTTTGGATTATGGCTAGTCTTTGTTGCGCATATTGCATTTACGATGTGGCGGATGATGCATATGTACCGTGTGCGTGCTGACTTTCCTTCGCACCGTACTTCGCCACCCGTGCGAATCGAAATTTGCCTAGAATATTTGTGGAGCGGCAGTGTAGTGGGTAGCACGCTTGCTGCGAACCTGGCGACCCGAGTTCGATTCCTGCTCAAGGCCAACACCGCTGACGGTTTTCTGAACCGGGTCCTGGGCCTCCCCTAGGTCGACTCGGCCTCAAACGAGTACCTGGTGGGTGATGTGCAAGCATTGCCGCCGGGGGGAGACAAAGGCGGTCGGGCGTGGTCTTGGCCACCCACCCCCTCGTGTGCCGCACTGCCCTTCATAGGTGCTGGTCCATAACAGCACTCGCTCCAGCAAGTCTGTTAAGGCGATACGGGGGGGGGGGGGGGATCTTTGTCATTGTCTGTGACATGCATTGTTTTGTTTTGCACAATGCTCAGTTGGATTGTTCCGAATTGCCACCGAGGGGTTGGGGCGGAGTTGCGTCACATGTCCACGGTGGTGGTGGGGGGGTCCTGCAACGGAGAGATTTGTCCACGAGACGTCCACGGAATTCATACTCTTAGGTTTTTTCGGTAAAGTCACGTAGGTAAAAAATACAGTAAATTTAGCTTGTGACGGTCCCACCTGATGACGGAGACTTGTGTTGCCTCCGAAATGTCGTGATTTATTATTTTATTTCTATTATTATTTCTATTATTTTAATTTTTTTTACCTACGTGACTTTTTAGCACGTAGGCTTTCGCGACCAATATTATTCATAATATAGGTTTTTGGGTCAGATCGCGTTATTTATAAATGTGTCGTAACCCTCCACCACCCGACACGGCCAAACAGTAACAAAATGTGTCACGTTTTCAAAGGACAAAATAATTCACTTCGTTACTTTACCGAAAAAACCTAAGAGTATGAATCCTTGCAGTCACGAAAGCTTCAAGTCCACGGAATTGTTGAGGACCCCCGCCACATCAGCACACACGGTCACGCAGTCAGGAAACAAAGATCACCCGTGTAGCCTTAACAGACTGTTGGGGCAAGTGCTGTTAGCGAGTAGCGTCTACGAAGGCCGGCACTGCACACGAAGTGGTGTGTGGCCAACACCACGCCCGTTCGCCTTTGTCTCCCCCAGTGTCGATGTTTGCACACCACCCACCAGGTACTCAATTGCAGCTGAGTCGACCTAGGGGAGGCCCATGACCGGGTTTCAGATAACCGTGAGCGGAAATCGAACTCTGTTTTCCGAGTTCAGGGTGCACGCACGCACATGTATTCAGTCGGCACACAAAATACGCATTCACCCAACCGGCACAGAGGCACACAATCGGAGACCCCAAAACTCCCAAACTGTTGACGTCCCTCTGCCCATGGCTGATGTTAGCCTTGGCTGTGAAACAAACGTGGGGTTTTCAGATCACCAAGCCAACTGAACAACAACACAACGGCAAGCCCAACAGCCACAGTGCTCTCACGCTAAAACGACATTTTCACTCTGCCCAGCGTGTAAATTAATCGATGTGTCCGAGTGAGATGGTCTGTGGCTCCGTTGGATTCATAGATGTGGTGACGGCGTGGGAGGCGTTCATCCAGCAGTGGCCGACGAAGTAATGACCCGCCATGCGTCTGGTGATTCGTGTTATTGACTGAACCAGCCACTAGACGGCACTGCATGCATGCAGACATTGTGTTGTGTTTAAATATGTTATCCTTCTCGGTGTCTTACCATGGGTTGTTTTGTTTTACGTATCAGGAATTCACGGCCTATACACACCGCCTTATAAAGAGGGCCGATACGCGTATCCCGCGAACATGCTGTGTTTTGTTAACTTTGATCTTTCACCACCACAGATATCTTAGGCTCACACCAGACGCCACGCGAACATTCACAGCGCACATGATATTTTATGGAAGCCAGACCTCCGAATGTGTTAGGATATGTGCAGGATTTAAATAATTATTAAAACAAACGTAAGTCCAGTAGTGTTCCCTTCATCTTCTAGTTCGTCTTGTTTTCCTTGCGATTACTTAAAAACATGTGTGTGTGTGTACAGGATTAATTATTGAGACGATATGACCTTGAATCTCTCATTGCGCGTGTGTGTCTGCGGCAGTGTAGCGGTTAGCGCGCGGCGCAACGAATCCGGCGACCCGAGTTCGATTCCCTCGGTCCAGGGCCTCCCCCTAGGTGGACTCAGCCTCAAATGAATACTTGGTGCGGTTTGTAAGCATCGGCACTCGGGAGACAAAGGCGGCCGGGCGTTGTTCTGGCCACCCACCCGCTCGCTGTGTTCCATTCTGCTAACAACACTTGCCCCAACAGTCTGTTACAGTCTGTTACAGGCTATACGGGGGATCATTTTTGTATATACAGATAATCTCGACGCTGCAATGCAGATAACTCAAAGAGCTCCAAGTCCTGGCCTGGGGTTGACACAACCCATCACCACTTTAGTGGTGGGCAAAATTAGTACCACACCGTATGCATCCAACCGTGCTAATCGGAGGTGCGGAGAAAGGACTCAACTAAACACAAAACGCATGCAAGGGTTAGCACTCCCAATTCTTCACAGACAATCCAGGAACCTACTTGCTCTACTTCCACCTATGCACCACATCGTATGAGAATCGGACCATTTATATGTACTGGAGAAATCCGATGAGCTATTAAGCTTTTTTCTTCACAGATGGTTTGCCGTGCACGTGATGGGGCTCCATGCACGTGGTGATCTCGGCAGGGACCCCGCCATCCCTGCGCTTCTAAGCGTCGGATCGAGCGATCGAGCGAGCGAGCGTGCGTGCCACCACATTGCATGCGGTTTTTCTCTGCGCCCAGGTCAAGGCAGCCAGCTTGCCCCGGCGATCCACACTGCTCGCCACTGCACGAGTTCACACGGAACCGATGGTTCTCTACCCCATACCCCACAGCTGCCCCGGCGTTTGATGCAGCGATTCACCAAATGTAAAGTTCACGCTCAAACAAGGCCCCCCACGCGACAGCTTTTTTTTTGTTTTTGCTAGAAGAGGCGACCGCACCGCGTGCCCGTGTTTTGACCCAGGCACACAGTCGCAACATTACATGCAACTGAATTTCCCTTAATTATAAGTTACTTTCGATGTAATTACACCCTTCATTGCAGACAATTAACCTCACGTTGTTAAAGTATGGTTAAATGATTGCCTTAAAGGAGGCCGTTTTTAATCAGTATATGTACCCGCTGTGACATGGATTTAGAAACACGGACACGAACAGAGAATGTACAACAAGTGCTGACGAGTGCACAAAGAAGGAATGAGAGGTGCATACCTGTAATTAAAGTGAGCAACAGGAAGAGGGACACGTGAGTTAGAGAACACGTGCAAGTCATATACATCGTATTGACTAGGATTGGGCAGGAGATGATGGTGCTTGAGAGGAATGATGATGACAGTGGCAGCCAAGAGAAGGAACGCACTCAAAGGGACGTCCACCATGTATGTATTATTTAGAACCTTTTTCACACCGTACGCAGCCAACTCATGTGCCAGTTGCTTGACCAATTGTTACATTGCAAGACCACCAGAGACGTCGACGGCATGGGAAGGCCTTCGTTCAACAGTGGATAGAGCAAGGCTGCTGCTGCTGCTGCTGATGATGATGATGATGGAATCAGTGACAATGCATTTTAATTGAGGAGACGAGGCAGGTGGTAACGGATTGCTGTGACGGTCTATTTGGGCACTCGCATTGCGGCAGCTACTCAACTTTCCGAACTTACAAAACCTGAGACATATGTTCCAACCGCAAGCCCTCTGGGGTGTGAGAGAGTCCAACATATGTGTCCTTGCGTTGCGTGAGTGCAATGGTTTGAATTTGGACTGCCAATGCCCAGCCCACCCAAAGTGGACAAGTATACACTTCGTTTTACATTACATATATGAATACGCGCACTCATTGTTTTTTTACATGAAATCCCTCTTCATCCAAGGCCCTGATATTCCCGTTATCTTTGGGAAATCTTATTATCAGTGTGAATGGATTCTTCCTATTTGTGGGTTTTTGTGGATCAATAAAGTATCACCTGGAATTGGCAGCAGAATTGATAATATAATGACTACTTTGTAGGAGATAAACAGTGGTTGCTCTCTGGAATGACTGGCCCTGCTATGCATTACGGCCATATGAATGTGAAATTGCCAAAATTGTCTCAGAGCTATCTCATTTACAAAGGGAGATAGTCGTTGCTGACTTTGATCGTGTACAGCTGTAGCCCAGAGCAATGGTTCATTATCGTCATCAGCCTAGGCCAATCCACTGCTGGATGAAGGCCTCTCCAAGCCTCCACAATTATCTCCCTAATACCAGTGGTTACCGCAAACAATTGGTTAATAAGCTCCACCTTGCTGATGCGACACAGGAAAATCGATACTGGTCCAGGCCTGCCTTGTTTTAGAAAACATTGATCTCGAAGGCCAGTTGATCGATGATTTATACGTTATTTTCTTTTGGTGATAAAGCAACTCCTGCAGCAGCTTAATTATTTATTTTCATATTATCCACACTTTGAAGAGGAAGAACAGTAAATATGTGAGGAAACAGGACACGATCTGCAATATATTGACGGGTTCACTGCATCAAACAAGGTGCATTAAACACGAAAAATTAAAAACAATCGGCGAATGTCTCCTTCACATATCTCTATCTCCACGTAAAAGTAAAATTATGCATTACACAAACCTTCAAAGCCGCACATCTTCTGGGAATGCATAATTTCACAGCATTGATTCAAGGAAAACAAACTCCAGACCGGTTTCGACAAACAGTGCCTCATCAGCAGAGTCAGGCTTTCTTGAATCAATGCTGGTGACCCACAAAACCTCATCACGTGGAATTTGATCAGTTTCCAAATTGCACGTAACAATTTTGAGTTAAAACTTTCGTGACTGCAGGAATTCATATTCTATGTTTCTTTCGGTAAAGTCACGTAGATAGAAAAAAATAATAACAATCAAATAATAAAAATGAAAATAAAGTGAATAAAAAATAATAAAATATCACGATGTTTCGATCACAACACAAGTAATCGTCATCAGGAGATTGCTTGTGTTTCGATCGAAATGTTGTGAAATTTTTTTTTATTATTTCCTTATTCACTTTATTTTTTATTATATTATTGCTATTATTTTTTTCTATCTACGTGACTTTACCGAAAGAACCATATAATATGCACGTAACAAGTTTCAATAATAACCCACAACCAGCTTCCGTGACCAGTTCCTCACGTGACACGTTGTGAGGCTTATTGGTTGCCAGATGGCTGTACAAAGTGTCGTTCAAAAATCCAGCTGTGTGCAAAGCTTTGAGTGCTGTAGTCTGGTATATGTGGAGTTTCTCTGGGAAGCCCATTATCCTCTCAAATGACAAACTGTCATTCCTGGGATGGGCTAAACATATCAATGCACGACCCTCGTAAAAATAGTCTTGAGACTCATTTTCGTAGAGAGTGTACATGATTCCACTTTTTGTATTATTATATTTCACTTCCTACGGTGTGCCCTCCCAGGGTGTCAGTGATGTTGGCCATGATGAAGCGCACGTGTGCTCTTAAAACTTGGCTTGGTGCAGTTGGTGGAGTGTGGAGAAATGACCAGGAGAGTCAGTGTGTTGCCAACAGGCAACAGGCAACACACTGCTATCCCCTTTATATTCAGGAGCATTCTTTGGTTGCTGCATATGATCTCGCATAGCAAATGAACAGAGGCATTCATGCGTGTGGTCGTGGTATTCAGGAGCCATATGTGAGTAGCAAACATCAGTGTAGTCCGTGCAGGAATCTTGCGTAGTAAAAAAAAACCCTTCCGTGTGGTGATGATGGTAGCCAAGGCGTGAGCTCGTAACACAACATTCTCAGCGGGGCCTTCCTGAAAAAAATTAGTTTCGAGATTCAGAGACCCGTTCCTTGGTAAACAAAGAATTATTCCTGTGCTGGATTATCATTATTTTATTTTTCAGAATCAATGCATCTAATGGGAGTCTGTATAAGCCTCGGGGGTAGCGCCCATGCCATCGAGGCAACAGATTGCAAGGTGGAGTTTAATGGGTTGCATCTAATTCCGTTCGGTAAGTTTTGCTATGAATTATAAAAGCACCTGGTCTGCAGTCGTCCGTGCATTGCTCGGTGAACCTGGTGACCTCGGTGTGATTCCCGGTCACGGCAAAACGTCAGTGGCGAGGGATTTCTGAACCGGTCTTGGGTGCCCACTTGACTAACATTACATTCATGGTCAAACAACCCCCGATGACCAAAGCTATGGGGAGGCCTACATCCATGGAATTGCAATATGGGCTATAAGTTATGTTATTTTTATTCACTTATATATTTGATTCTCTTGTGAAATGGTATAAGCATCCCACATGGTCTCTTCAGCATATTCTTTAAATTATATTTACACATGAAGTGCTTTTGTAATTTTCATAAAGAGCAATACTATGATGCAGAAGTCAATGCTTTGTTGACATTTGGTACCCAGATGCTGTATTAATGTTAATTATGGTGGTATATACATATACAAAGTAATTCCATTATTTAGCCATGTGACACGCCATTGAAATGTATCACATGATTTATTCTGCTCATAAGCCCAATTAAAACTATTTATAGAAAGCTAATTAATAAAAATAAAAATGTTTTATAATTTTTAGGATTCTTTTTTTGTTCCATGATTGTGTTGTGAATGGTTTCACAGAATCTTAAACAACTATGATGCACAGTTGCAATACAATTCTACACTTTCTTAACAGGAACTAATTGTTTTTATCCACTTAAATATGCTTAAACAGAACTGAATTAGTTTCCTCTGTGGAAGAATGAGAATGACATTTTATATGAGTCGCGATTCTTATAAAAGGTTTATAATAAGTATATCAAATTGTGCAATTAATCTACGTATCAAAAACCCAACAACAATTTTCACGAATGCTTATACATTGCTGCACCTTGTTTGATCGTGTTATGTAGCAGCTGCATTTGATGAGTGTAACATAGCTTCAGCATACATAGCGGGGATGAAATTGTATGCATTTGTGTTAAGTGGGTGTTTGTAGCATTTTAATCAGTTTCTATTCATTCTTGCTGCTTATCTGTACCGCGTTACTGTAGCATGTACAGATTGTGTTAAATCTACCAATTCATCCAGGAACATGTGTGCTATTGTTGTGTATCTTATCATTAAGCCCATTGTGATGAATGAAATATAGTGGTTTTGAAACATAGGATAATTTAACTATTTTGCAAATTATTGAATTTAGTTTTGGGTTCAGATTATCAGGTGTTAAAAAACCGAACCCCAGGCTACCAACAGTTAAACACTTTTTGTGACACTATAAAATGTTAATCAACATCTTTAGAATTCATACAACTCCTTTCAAGTCACCTTTATCACAGCGTGCCATTTTAAGTTTGTCAAATTAGAAAATTTATATATTTAATTTTACCGGCTGCATACATAGATGGCTCAGCCAAAAACGCCACCGAAGAACGTGGCAGTGTTTTATAAGCCCAATGTCACCTCACAAACGAAACGTGACAACTCCGTCGACCGCCTGCAAGGTTTACATCAAGCTACCGTGCTGAGCAGATGGCATTTCTCTACAGCTTTGCAGTGGGTTGCAGACAATCATACCGAACTTCGCTTCGCTCATCGCGAGGTAATGGATCGACACAGGCTCTCACAATACTTCTCCAACACCTGGTCGCTGGCACCAGCTAGGAAAACTGACCGCTGCTTAAACGACATTTGGTGGGGCAGCCCAACAGCTCTTCAAACCAAACACAGGCGAAGCTGACAGTGCAATGGGGACCAGGCCTTGCAGGCATCATAGGCGATGAGTGCACCGACGCGATTGTGCGGCAAGCATCCAGAACGAACCAGCAAGATCGACCTTCCCACCGACAAAGACGCCGATTTCTAGCCGACGACACAACCCAGCGTCAGTCCATCCAACCGCCGCCCACAGTGACCCAGGCGATGCTGCATCCGCCACTCAACCCAGGGGAGAACGCCGCTGCTGCCCCACCGTCGAAGAATCCCTCGAGCGAGCGAACCCGTGGGAAGCCGGCACCCAACTCCACTGATCGCGAGCGCTGCGCCCTTCGCTGCCAAAAACGCATGGGCGGCCTCAGCTCGCCACCGCGCTTCGAAACGCCGGTTGGGAGAGACACCGAGGACACTCTCCCGTGCTCGACAGAGGGGAGCCCAGCGTCGCCGAGAGCGCTTGGGGAGACGTCGCTTCACTCGACTTGCAACCGGACGGATGTCCCAATAATGCTGTGGGCCCGTTAAAGGTGAAGCGGCGGCGACTCGGCCAACGTCAATTGAGTTTTTTTTTATGATCTCAGACGTCCCAGCAAGAAAGTCAAAGCTGAACTCTTTGGTGTTTTCGGTAAAGTCACGTAGGTAAAAAAATAAATAAAACAAGTTAAAAAGAAAACAACTAAATTAAATCACACGCTACAGTATTTTTGCTGGAGCAGTCACACCTGATGACGGAGGCTTGTGTTTTTTACCTACGTGACTTTACCGAAAAAACCAAAGAGTATGGATCCTTGCAGTCACGAAAACTTCAAATCTAGAAGTCAAACCTGCTCCATGAATGGCTCCATGCTCTATGTCGATCATGGGGGGTTGTTGAACAATACTTTTCTACACACTGGTCAGTGTGGGTTGCTGAAGACTTCGCCCAGTGCCCGCTCAGACATCACCTGCCAGTGATGTTAGCCGCAGCACATCTTTCACACAAAAATAATCGAAATGGCCCCGGTGCTGACTTTGAAACCAGCTCTCTGAGCTACCAAGCAAAAAAATCAGGTCATTGTTATCTCTTGTTCTTACAGCTGTCTCCGTTGTGAATCTCAAACCATTTACATTCACGATTGCGACGAACTTATTTTAGTCTGTACAAAATAACTTGAGAAATGTGGTTAAGAGTATCGATGTAGCTTAGACTCATCGTCATTGCACGTTCACAATGTATCACATTTAACGATTCATGAACACGTCTTTTACTTGTTTTTTCCCTGGAACATTGCAGAAACGCATACAATGTTGGATTAACTGAAATATAATCCTTGTTGGCAGGGACTTGCATGTACGTGCATCAAGCGGTCCTTCAATTAATTTGGTGAGAGTCTATTGAGTTCCTTTGCAGTAAGGAGACCCGGCTAACCATAGCTATTGAGTTTTGAAATCTCAAAGCAAAAAAAAATCCACTTATCTTCTTGCTTAAAGCCGGGCTGTGGAAATTTCAGATTCTCATGGGCAGGGGTGATGAGCACTGTTCTCCATAGGTTGATCACTCTTCACTCTTCTCACTCGGACTTTTAAAGGCAGTTGTGAAACATAAGATTTGAGGGTGCGTCAACTGCCATGGTGTCCGATTGTAAATGAAAACGCGTTATGCACTGGTGTGGAACATCGTGGGCTCGGTGAGTCACTGGGCTTTGTCCACCTCATAGCAGGGATGGCAAGAGTCAAAATGCTGACTGTAAAGTGTAAACTAACCCAATGCCGCGTGTGCTTTTAGACTGCTAAGCCAATACTTTTAACTCGTAAAACACGTTTTTATTAAACAAAAAAAATGCACAATCATGTATATTGAGCTCAAATAAATGAAACATGCCGTTCGGTCGACAAATTAACCTTTGCTGTACAGCGATCACATCTTGAGTTGTTTTTCATTCTTCTCGCTTAGACACACTGCCCATGCACTGAGCAGGTGGTGGCCTTGGGAGGGGAGCCCGTTATATTTTGACTGACACTTTCGTCGACAGCCAAAACAGCGGATCGCCAGCAGGGCACAACGCTCCGGACTCTGGATTTTCATCGTATTAATAAACATCCCATTATTTTTTTGCGAGGGGGGTGTAAATGAGGTCTCTCTCTCTCTCTCTCTTTTTTGTTCCGCAGCTGATATAAATTTACGGCAGCTGATGATGACGATGGTTATGCACACGGGGCGGCGGGGGGGTTATTCTGACCCGCTGGCATTGATGGAGATTAATCTGGCATTGGCCAGCGAATCTGCTAAACAGCAGTCGAGGCCTGTGAGTTGAGATGCACCGCAGCCATTTGAAAGCAATCGGGGAAAAAAAGATCACGTGTAAACATAAATGGTCTTTCTGTTTCACTGATCACAAAGAAGTCGATTCAGTTGAACATCTGAACTTTCATTTCTCACACACTTTTAGAGAAAAAGGGGGTTTATGTTATGTGACACAAATAAAGACAATTTATTTTCCTTTTTGGACACATCAATGGCAAATTGTCCTCAATTTTAATTCAAAATTGCCTATTTTTAATATTTCTCAAGGGTTTTTGTTCGCGAAATGTCACTTTTTTTGTGGCTGGCGCATTTTAATGAGAGTGATCGTATATCATGCTACCAGTTTTTTTTTAAATGATGTTTCATTGCAAAGCTTTACTCTCCAAAATAAAGCAAATTGCATGCTTACAACAGTTTCAGTTTCATTTCATGTATTAGGTATAACCCTGTGAGCCATGCGGCTCTTGACTCGGGTGCAACCGCAACAAAACAAAAACATGAACAAGAAACATCTTAAAGTGATATTCTTAGGTTTTGTCGGTAAAGTCACGTAGGTAAAAAATTTAAATTAATAAAAAAAAATCACGACGTTTCGGAGGCAACACAAGCTTCCGTCTTTAGGTGGAACCGTCGCAGCACGATATGAATCCTTGCAGTCACGAAAGCTTCAAATCTAGAATCTGAAAGTGACTACACGCAACAGAAACAGAAAACAGTGCGTAATGCACACGGCCTGTGTTCATATGCAAACGTGCGGTGCCACCAGCGTATCGTGAATAAGTTCAGTACGGTTAGGTCACCACCAAAGTAAATTTAAGTAAAGTTTACAGCAGCCACACAACTATAGATAGGTGTTGATAGGTTTTGTTCCTGAGGACTCTGTCAGCATCGTGCACGATTATCACCAATCTTCACTGCTGCTGATATCATATACGGGGAGGCCTTATTTTTTACACTATGGGACCCATTAGATTGACTAATACCAACAGATACAGTATCAAATTTGTAAATGGCAATAACAACCATCATAGCAGAATAATAGCGCAGGCTGTACAACTGTAAGTTGTAATCAATAAATAGGAACGTCTGAAACAAAGCACAAAGCCCCAGTGCCTATTTAAAAGAACAATCTCCTGACGAGGTGCATTGTGGTTCTCTTTACTTATCACTGTTAGTTGGTCACATTGGCTCAAATTACAGTAACTTTGACGGTGACCTAAGATAAGAGGCTATTCTTGCAGGTTGTTGGGCTATCTCGCCAAGTGCAATGGGGTAGGATCCCAATGGGTACACATTCCATTTCACAACAAACCTCGCCGCCAATCAGTCGCCGGGGAGAATGGGATTCTGTGCTTGTGGAGGTAAGCGCAGTCACCCCGCCGACTGACCAAGCCGCCAGTCGCACAAAGACAAAGATCCCCGTGTAGCCTTAACACGTGTGTTGGGACAGGTGCGTGTTAGCGTGCGACACCAATGAAGGCAGGTGAGTGGTCAGCACCGTGCCCAGCCGCCTTTGTCTCTCCAGTGGCGATGTTTACACACCGAAGCAGATACTCACATGAGGCCGAGTGTACCTAGGGGAGGACCAGCATCGTTTAAGGTATTGACCGTGATCGAGAATCGAACTGGTATAGCCGGGTTCGAAGGACAGTGCGCGAACAACTACATTACCGCTCCCCAAAGACACGCACAATGTGTGTGCGAGGGTTGTTACCAGGGGCGGTTTCTTCATTAGGGCGATTGGGCGACGCACCACCAATGTCATTCAACCACAGAGTCACGCTAGCCGTCACTGTGCCTCTGGATATAGTCCAATCAGCGTCATGTCACGTTCTGTGGAGTACCGCCTCTTTTTGGGCGATTTCACTCCGGCTGAGAATCGCCCCGAGTGGTCCCATAGACTTACATTCAAAGATGTTTTTTTTTTCGAACGGGGGCGCTGCAATGCATTCTCTATGGCTTCCGGGAGGGCTCGCCCTAACGTGCTTATGTCATCATACGTGCTTACGTCATCATACGTAAGCACGTTTCATCCAACAATATAATTTGTCGCCACCTAGTGGAATCTCTAATAAAATAAACTTGAGTGGTTTGTTTTAATAGTGAGTATAGAAACAAACAAGATGTATTGTAAGAGTCACTTTATTTTTCATTAATATTAAAGAAGTGAAGTTGCCTTTACATGCTTAAGCTGTTAATTTATCCATTGCATGGGTGGACCTTATCCTTATCAATCATCCAGACATTTGCCCCCCCTGAGAGATTTTGCAGGAGCCGCCACTGGTTGTTACACCTTCCACCAAGGTGCAGGAGATTGTAGCACTAGGCCAAACACAGTTCTGTAGCTCTCAACAACACTGCTGCTGATGCTGTTCAGGATGATAGCACTGCCTAAATTCATGAGGTTTATGATAGTTGATGATGCCAGTGATGATGATGATGATGCTAATGACAAGTGTCACGTTGGATACCCATTGTTGACTTTCCACTCATTTGATCGAATTATTGACTCAAACGTATCTTCTGGCTGAAAGGAGTAATAGGACAGAGCTGGTCTTCGTTGGTGAAATTACACATTTCTTTGGAGGAAGCAATGCCTGTTTCCATTTTCCCCTCATTGCCATTTGATAAATTGTCACGTTTTAGCTTTGCAATTCAAGGTGAGAATAAATTTATCAAGAACATTATTTTCAACTGTGAATGGTGTGACTTTCAGTGCTAGCAAGGATCATTTGAGCCCAATACATACAAGGTATACGACACTAATCGAACGTCATCGATTATTAGATTCTTACAATATACAACTCGATGAATATATTGTGAGAATAATGGAAAGTTACATCTCTAGTGGGTCATTTCTCCACATAACAATCATTGTTGAAATCCCAGAATGCAGTTCTTTTTTTCATCAATCCCAGAGAGATGATATTCCAAGTCGGTACCTGACTGAGGTTTGAACGCTTTTATCTGGAATGTGCAGTGCATTCCAGCGCAGCATCACGGATATTTGAAAGGTTGTTTGGCTGAAATTCGTCCTTTGTTTCCCATAATTAATTTAATTCCTTTGTGGTCGTCTTGCCAATAGCAAAGGAATGCTGACAGAGCAACGTGAATAATTATTTGTTAATTTTAAATAATGGCTCCCGGCTTAGGCTCATCAGCTGTGCGTAATCTGGTTTTCCTGTAATGCGACACACTCCCTTAATCGACTGAAAATTCTAGGAATGGATTTTTTTTTCATTTTTAGTTTCTCCAAACACAAAATATTAATCCGTTTAAATTGAGTTCTCTGTAATTCAAAACCGTTTCAACATAAATGCTTATTGCCACTGATATTTTTTGCATTTCAATGGTGAACACCTAATAACAATATTACTTCGATGCGAATACAAATAACAATTTTTGATAAAAAAAAATGTTTACCCGACGACCCATTGCTATGCTTATTTTCTTATACCACATTGTACGTTTAATTTTTAACGTATTGATTGTATCTAAAATCAATTAATTCAATGTATTTTTTGAGTAAAAACTCACCCACACTTTAGAGGGCATCGCGATACTTTACAGTATAAATTAAACGAAGGTAGTCCTACCTTTAAAATCAAGACACATATACAAATATCAGAATGAGAGGACATACTCAAGGAAAAGCTAAAAGGAAAACACGAGTCTTGCAGAGTTTTCTGAACTGTTCGGCGCTCGGAGGCAGGTAGTGGTTGAATTTTCAAGAAATTTGAACAACCCCTTGCTTCAACTTCTCAGCAGTTTCCATGAATGATTGTTTAATTTTATTTTATATATGTGTTTAAATTATATTTCAATAAAAATCCGGTTACAGAGCACAAACCGCGACACAGGGAGGGGTTATAGAAACTCCGTGGACCTTAGTTCTAAACGCTGTGCACCTGAATTTCGAAAAGTAGGGGGGGGTGGGGGGGGGCTTGCCATGAATGTCAAATAGTCCATCAAAGGCATGAAGCACTACAGGTGATATCATTTGACACATTTGTTTGCTGTTGCGTGATTGGGGTGTGCTGCGGTGTAACGGATAGGATAACAGAGTGGCAATGCAGCGGTTGCCGGTTTGATCTCCCCGGCGTGGCAGGCGGGGAAGAGTAGACAAAAAGAGGCCCTCTCGAGGGCTTCCTCGGGAGCTCCGTGGCCCTTCTGGCAACAGTGGTGTGAGCGAGTAACCGCAGGGCTGCACCTTTGCTTATTCTACTTGAGCACGGAAGACCATTTAACTGTTAATAGCAAAGGGAAGCAGCTCCGACGCGCACGCTTGGCTACGTACTGAGCGAAAGAAGTTCAACATGCATGCACACAAACAGGTGCATTGAAATTTAGGCTGAAAACTTTCGTGACTGCAGGAATTCATATTCCCTTATAAGCAGCGGTCGTTTGGAGGCTGGCCCCCCTATTTTCTCTCCACCTGATGAAGACCGCTTGTGTTGCGATCGAAACGTCGTGGTTTTTTTTGCTATCAATTTACATTTTTGTTTTCTATATACGCGACTTTACCGAAAAAAACAAGCATATAGGTGCATTTAAGAGATACACATTGCGGTCTTCCAGCGCGTTGTTTGTTTCATGGCGTTAATCTGGTAGGATTTGTCGTGAGCAACAAACCCCCATCGCAAATCGCCGCCACGACCAAACGGGACCAGGGAGAGCGGAGATGAAGATCGCGTGTTGAGACAGAGGTGGTGGTGACGTTTGCTCCGCAGTGGCACTCGGGGAAGTAAATGCACGCCTGGCTGAGCCCAACACAAAAAAAACAACAACGCAAGACTGGGCATGGAATGCAAGTGAGCAGATGTGTTTTGACACCTTAGGTCAGGCGAACAGAATGTCCACCTTGCCTTGTTGGCTCTGCTGCGCGCAGTCAAGAAAAAAAACAAACCATATAGATTGTTCTTCTGGTTGACCGGCCAAAGCAAATGCAGATTGAGAAGATATAATTCGTTCAAATCGATTAGACTGAAAAGAAACAAACTGTATTGCGGCTTCCAAGTTTTTGACAAAAATGAAACTAGAATATAAATCGGTTTGCAGTTTGCAAACTTATTGAACGTAGGTTAAAGAGATACATGTGCTACTGTGAAAACCTGAATGTTTGACTTGTCTTTGTGATTTATATCCCATTGTCTTATAACTAACTTTTAAATATGCAGTAGAAATGTATACACTAAATTAAGACCATTTAAATTTTACCAGGTAAGGCCCACTGAGCTATATAGCTGCAGAAGCGACCTGGCCACAATTGAGAGCTCAATGGAGTGGCTTATCATGTGGAATTGTCTAACAACTCAATACCCTAAAAGCATGCTTCTATTATTTGTTTCTTTCGGTTAAGTCACGTCTAAAGATAAAATAATAAATTAAATTAAATAATAGAATACGACGTTTCGATTGCAACACAAGCAATCATCATCAGGTATAATGAAATAGCGACATAAAAGCTAACCAGAAAACTATAGACAGACATATTAGCAGACAGATATCACCAAGATACATAGCGAGAGCAACACAGGTAACAGAGAGGGGTGATCGTCTCTGTGTGGTGGCCTTAAATAGACAGAGGGGGGGGCGGACGCAAAGAGAGGGAGGAGGGTTAGAGAAAAAATTAGCATATCAATGAGTGGTCAACAGACGTGGTGCTGCGAATGCGATGGCACGGCAAGCAAGCCTGAAAATCAGGAGAAGGACACACTAAAATTTCAGGCTTGCTTGCCGTGCCATCGCATTCGCAGCACCACGTCTGTTGACCACTCATTGATATGCTAATTTTTTCTCTAACCCTCCTCCCTCTCTTTGCCTCCGCCCCCCCCTCTGTCTATTTAAGGCCACCACACAGAGACGATCACCCCTCTCTGTTACCTGTGTTGCTCTCGCTATGTATCTTGGTGATATCTGTCTGCTAATATGTCTGTCTATAGTTTTCTGGTTAGATTTTATGT
Organism: Lampetra fluviatilis; assembly: GCF_964198595.1. Taxonomy (NCBI): domain Eukaryota; kingdom Metazoa; phylum Chordata; class Hyperoartia; order Petromyzontiformes; family Petromyzontidae; genus Lampetra; species Lampetra fluviatilis. The sequence goes on along the minus strand of NC_136276.1, from coordinate 27,153,556 downwards.
CGCTATTTCATTATACCTGATGATGATTGCTTGTGTTGCAATCGAAACGTCGTATTCTATTATTTAATTTAATTTATTATTTTATCTTTAGACGTGACTTAACCGAAAGAAACAAATAATAATTCCTGCAGTCATGAAAGTTCTAAAATTAAGCATGCTTCTAATTGAGTAGGGAAAAACGGGAGGAACTGGCGAAAATCCACGCGACCATGGGGAGAGAGAGACACGCAGACTCCCAATCTAGAGGCATCAGGGTTGGGATCAAACCCACGACCTCCTGTATACCAGGCGAGGGAGATAACATCTCACCACCACAGCACCCACGTGTAATTTTAGCCTTCGCGCATTGCCGTAGTAATTCGAGTTTGATTCCTGGCTATGGCTAACATCATTGGCAAGTGATATCTCAACCAGTCCGAGGTCCTCCTCTACCAACCTGCTTTGTTGACTAGTAGTTGTAATGTATGGCAAGGCCTTCGTCCAGCAGTGCATTCACAAAGGGATTGCACATCATTATTTCACGGGCAAGGAAATTAATTGGCGCGCTTGCTCTCTCAGACTCACGCGAGCGTACATTGTTGGCAGCTCTTTCGGGATGAGGAATGATTTCCTGACGTTCAGCGTAGCCGAGGAGAAGTGACCCCGCTCCTCATCAACAGCCCCTTCAGCCTGTTGTACTGAGAATGATTGGAGTTGAGAGAGCAAGGCGGCATTTACCGAAGCAGAGATGTCATTATTATGACAAGAAGGCGGTAGCCTTCAAACTACTGTAGCGGTGGTGTCGCGGTTAGCGCGCTACGCTACGGACGCCAGTGACACGAGTTCGATTCCCGCACAAGGCCAACATCAAGTGACAATTTTATAATCTTAGCCGGTTATGGGCCTCGCCCTAGGTTAACTCAGCCTCGAATGAGTACCCTGGTGCGGTATGTAAACATCGCCACTGGGGAGACAAAGGCGGCCGGGCGTGGTGCTGGCCACCCACCCCCTCGTGTGCCGTGCCGGCCTTCAAAGGTGCTCGCTAACAACACTTTCCCCAACAGTCTGTTAAGGCTATACGGGGGATCTTTGTTGTCTTTGATTTTTTTTGTGCAATAGAGGGGTTGCAGACTTAATTGGAGAAAAAAAATTGGAGCGTTGGCACGGGTAGGTTAGAAATCAGTGCAGTCAACGTCGCCATTCTTTAAAAAAAGGAAATCAATGAAATGATTTGTTTGCAACCGGACAAACAATCCCCTGATTTAGAATGCATCATTTGCAGGGGAGGCCTGGCATCATTAACCATCATAGGAGGGCAGCAGTTGTATTATTGCGACTCAATAAATGCAATAAAAGAGGGGGGGGGGGACATTTTCGGTCATGAATTCGGGACACCTCTGAAGAACTTGCACTGCCATAACTTTCATATAAATGTTTATCCTTACGTCAAATGCGAGTGAGTAAAAACAAGTGAAATATACAACACGAATAACTTGCAAACATCCCATTTAAGTGGTGTGTACATTGACATTTAATTAATTTGCTGCGACTTCATGCGTAACTGTAGTTACATAGTGACAGTTAGTGTACAGTATTATGATGATTATTATTTAAAAGATGCACTTTGGTTTGCATGGGATTTTAACATTTGATATTCGGGCTATGACTTTGGGAAACATTTGTACATTGCTGTGACGTATATCACAGGGTCTTCAATGTTCACAATATATTCAACGTAGTGCTTAGTAACTGCCCACAGGAATTACTATGCATTTGCAAGAATTCAGTCAGTCAGCTGTGCAAACCATTCCATTGACTAGGATATCCAACTGCCCATACCACACACACACACCAAAACAACTATGTGTTTTTCTTGTTATTGTCACAGAAGCACAATTTGCTATACTGTCCTATTATACTCTATGGTTTTTTCGGTAAAGTCACGTAGGTAAAAAATAAAATATAAGAAATGAAAACAACTAAATTAAATCACGACGTTTCGGGCGAAACACGAGCTTAAGCGGTTGTGCTTTCGCTACGTTGTCCCCACCTGAAGAAGGACGCTTGTGTTGCGCCCGAAACGTCGTGATTGAATTTAGTTGTTTTCATTTATTTTATTTTTTGCCTACGTGACTTTACCGAAAAAACTAAGGAGTATGAATCTTTGCAGTCACGAAAGCTTCAAATCTAGAATTAATGTCCTATTATAATTGGGTTTCACACACATACTGTATATATTTCTCCAGTTTCTCCACTGTTTGTTATCATTTTTAAACAAATTATTACAAGATAATAAAAAAAAATCCATATCACGTATGCACTTCACATTCTGGGAATAACTATGACTTGAATAAATATCTGTCATGTCCGAGTTATTTTCTTAATATATCTGGTTACACCTTGGAAGTTCTGTCTCATGCAATTACCAGGTAAGGTTTAATTTAAACTTATTATTGTTACCCACTAATTACATGGCAATTACCTTGTTATTCCATACAGCCTGCAAAATAAATATTGGTAATTATAATAATTTTTCTTCCATAAAAGGGGGCCGGTTAATGACTTTCCATACATCTCCAGAAATGAATTGTGCGTTTGACAGGCAGCTGTTAGGAGCTCTTTCCTCTGATTTTTTTTTGTGTCGTCTTGAATGGATTTAATTATTGTCTGAGCGCGCAATCTCTCCCGGTGATCAGCCAAAAGGATTCTAATGTTGTGTTCACACAAGCAGGATTGACCCTGATTCAAAAAGGTGACCCTGCTCACGAGCCACTATTGATCGCCTGTGCATGTGCTTGCATTCACGCCCGGAAAGATCTGGGGCAGCATAAAAACAAATCTAAATGAGCACGCACATCCCGAGTGACTCATATGGTGCCTGCAAGGAGACCTGAACTGTGTACGTCGGATGCTGTTTCATTTGAGATGATCAGGAAACAAATTTAACGGTGGTCACTTCTAACAACGCCCAATACACGAAAGCGTTTGCAAAAGGGGACAAAACAAACCACAGCTCCCCATGCCTTTTGTGGCCATTCCCCGAATTTCGCCTGTTACATATACATTTTACATTTAAATTTAAGGCAAAGTTATTTACAAATGTGTAGAGTTTTTCACAACACAGGATTTTTGGGGGGTTAGATTGCGTAAATATAAATGTGTGGTGAAGCCCGCCACCACCCGACACAGCCGATTAGTAAGGTTTGTCACGTAAACAGAACATGCCAATCCGTTACTCGTACGGCACGCCGGTGTGTCGGAGAGTAAATCCACAACATTTACAATCTGAGGGTTTTTTCGTCTTTTTGACATGCGGATTTATATTACTAGAATTCACCACACGGGTCAGTGAATGCTGATGAAAACGTGTTGACTCCAGGACATATTCAGATATAATTCGCCACTGATATTAGTTGCGGCTAGAAATTCAGCTCAGGTCTCCGGGTTTATAGTGAATTGCACTAACCACCATATGCATTCATTTGTTGTCACCCTTTCTCATTCCAATGACGTATTGCACATCATCAGTTTATCTTCTGATTCCAATCCATTATAATGACACGTGTGTGTGTGTGTGTGTCACTGGAATGCAATTGGAAGAAAAACTAAACTAAAATATTTTTTCTGGTACCGAGGCTCCCCCAAGGCCATGCGGGAGGGCATGTGGCGCAGTTTGGTGGCAGCTTTCATAGAGTGCGGTCGTGTCGTGAGAGTTCACTGTGGTGAGTAAAATGTCTTTAAAATCAACCTCTCCAAATACAATTAATGCTGAGCCGCTCGTGCATTCTGAGATTCATTGAAAAACGGGACACCCACTCCTGCAACTTGCAGTCGTCTTGGAACGGTAAAGAGTTAATTAATTCGTCAATTTGTGGATGCATTAACCTTTGTGATGGCTGCCACCTGCACGGTCCATGCTGTCATGGCCAAGGCGGATTGCACGTGGCACATCGCCGTGGGTAGCGCCTACGTGCGTTGGTGTGATGCGCGCACGCTGCACGCCACCTCCGCGTTTCGCGACCGCAGATTGATGCCAGCAATGACGATCCCACAAATGTGCAAGTGCGGCATCTGATTGAGGGACCGGGGGGGGGGGGCGGGCGGGTGTGTGTATGGTGAACTTCTTTCGCACCGTACGTAGCCAACCGTGATAATGGGATGTGCGGTGGAAGGACAACAAACTAAACACAAAAACAGTTCTAAAGAAATTCTTTTCAGCATAGCTCCAGTGGCTTCCTAACATCGGAAGGAAAAGCGTTCCAGATGGCCGCAGAAGTCCATCTGAGAGCGCGCAATGTGATGACCGTCTGTGATCGATGGTTAGCCAAAATCCGCTGCTGCGAGGATGACCGGAGTTTTCGTGGTGGATAGCTTACGCTCCTTGACGAGATGATGACGTCAGGACCAGTAGCCGCATATCCCCGGCCCTGCCTCTATGTGCCACGGGCATCCCATGTGTGCATTCCCATCGTGAAGATAGGTTGGCACCAGCAGCGGGATTTGAGCTACGCTGGTGCCCCCAGCTTATCGGAGTTGGGGGATGGTGGCAGGGAAACCACTCCGTGTCGTAAATTGTGGCACGCGTGTCGGCTGTGCGACGGTTGAAGAATTTATTTAGTAAGCTATGTCAAGATGTGGTGGCGTCAATGTTTTTTTTTTGCAGTGACCCCTTTTAAAATGTAATCTTTACATCAATTCAAAAGGTGGGTCCATCGATGTGTTTGTTGGCCCTCTGATTGACTGAAATTAGATTATGTGGGCCTGACCACTTTTAGCATCTTGGCAATGGCTGTACCAAAGTGTTGAAATCAACAGCTGAGAGCATCACGATGATGCTTGACAATCAATATTACAAGATGGAATGTTTCAAAATCATTGTTATGTTTTCCCGAAGAAGATCGGTTGGCCAAAACGCCGAGACATTCCTCTACTCTGGCAATACAGAAAATGTGTTATTATCCTTAATCTGCTATTTCAGAAGTTTGCCCAAGCAGAAACTTGATAACTTAAAAATCGTTATTCCGTGCAATGCTCTCAATTCAATATTCTTGGAATACAATGCAAATTGTGAAAAAATAAAACCCACAGCAAGTGCCCAATTGCATTCATTCACATGCATAGTTCGCCACGGAACTTTCAGAATGATCTACAAATTACTCCGCTTTTGTCATGCAGGCTTTAGTGATTTCACACCCTAATGAGTCTCATAACATCATACTCGCGCCATTACTCTTGCTCTCTTCGTGACACTGTCACAACACAGTCGCGGTGACCACTTGGCGAAGGAAGGAGAAAATAACAGTGGTTTTGAGAATAACCATTACGCCGTGACATTTGACGTCACCGCAGTCGTATCATGGCAGACAGTTTAAAGTGCGAATTTAATTCACTGCAATTAGAGATGAAAAGGCTGACTTTGTGAGCGTATGAAAAAGAACATTAAAGAACAACAAGCAAAAAATCCCATCCCAAAATAAAAATGAAAGTGCACATCTTTGAAAGCGATATATATTGCACCTGAGAGGGTTTTTCAGTCTTCCCAAAAAGTTCTAAGCTTCACCTGTGGCCGTGCGAGAGAAGGGCTCGGGTAATTTGAGATGAGAGAAATACCCGACAGACAGATACAAACACCCGTGTTTCCTCGACGGCAAGCGCGTGGCCCTATCATTTACAGAGAAATTGAATGTTTTGTGTGTGTCTGTCTGGAGTAATCAAGAAAAGGGTTGACTCCGACTGCACACAGGTTTTTGTGATTTTGCTGCGTAGTTCTCCGATGTGGTTCTCAGGTTTGAACGCGCGTTGTCTGACGCGGAGCGAAACTTCGGACATCGTGGCCAAACCACACGCGCCACAAACCTGAAAACACATCGGAGAGCTGTAGTTTTTTTTTACAATTCAATACTTTTTTTTTCATTTTTGATAAGTACTTTCGTTTTTTCCCCAAATTTTTCATTTTGTGAAAGACATCCACGTGGATGTTAGTCTGTCTTTATGTTGCCCAACTTATTTTGGCTTGTCCCCGGCTGATTTGGTTGCAATATAGAAGTATGCATGGCCTGAGGAGCGAATACTTGATCAAAAGGAATGAACGCGATGATGAACAAAACGAATGCGTTCATGACGACACTTAATTCGCACACGTGTGCCCGTACATTTTAGACCTTGGTGTGTTCTTGAAACGTGCTGATTAATGGTGCGTTGTCAAATGGTATCTATAGCAATCGTTATTTTTGTCAGCAAAGGTGAAAAATTCACCCAACAAGTTTCACCTACCCAGAAGGTCGAGAACGATGCTTGACCGAATGAATGATGGCGCACTATGGCGAGACAGTGTTTACCGTAATTGTTGTCGAATCATTTGTCAGGTGTCATCAGATTCCCAAAGATACCATTCACAAAAGGAGCAATATAATCAAATGAATCATCATTTGTTTTGTTCCAAAGGCATTCAATGACACCATGCAATGTTGCGTACCTAATCCCACTGAATATTTATTCTCAGGCTGCCTGAATGGGTGCCTCCCCGCTCCGACGAACATTGGAGCAGGCACTCACCTCCTTTGGCAGCATCGTTCCTGTGGTTAGACATTCCACAGTGCCGTGGTGGGGGCCAGTTGATTCAAAGAACCACTCCAACTGTTCGCATTACACAGAGCATTACTCATTCTGCAAGTGTGGCTTCCATTATTCATCCTGCCAGCTCCGGGGGGTTGATGGGCAGTTCATCAGCACTGCAGCTACACCTTTGGACATCTGTGGGGGTGTCCTGCTGGCAAAAATGGTTCTCGGTGGTGATTGGTCTGAATGCAGAGACAGGGTCCGCAACATTTCCCCGCGCGCTATCTAACGGACGAGAGGAGTTCTACTGACCCCGAATTATATTCAATCTAAGTACGTTCAGGCCACTGACTCAATACTGAGCCTACAGTTTGTGAGCTACCTGTGTGGCGTCATCATCATCATGATCCGCATTTATGTCTCTTTGTCACAGGGGAGACGCCGACCTCCCCACCACCGCCCCCCCCGCCCCCCCGCACATTTCGCCTCAATGCTGAATAATATATTTCTGCAGGTATCGATGGAGAAGCTTATCATCGGCCATTGTTGGACGAAGGCCCACGACACATGTGACACCTCCGTCCATGGTCTTGTGCATAGATCTAGAATCCGTGTCAGGCCAACACACATTCTCCGATTCTGTTTCTCCAGCTCCCCTCTCGATATCTTCCTCCTTGTTCTCTCTCATGATTAGCCACACGGTTGGCTACGTAAGGTGCAGTAGAAGTTCAACATACATACATTTTTCCTATTGGCATCAATTCTTGTTCCTTCTCAATGCGTCTCCTACTCGTTATTTTTTATAATTCCTAAAAGAGATAGCGATGTCGAATTTCTTCAAATCATCTTCTCTGTGCATTTGAATCTTGTTCAGCTATAATTCTAACCGTTGTGTTGTTCGTCTCTTGAAACGTTTGCTTTCTCAATGACTCTGTTTCTGATCCAGAGGCGACTGCTGCCGGTATACATTGAGCGCACACTTTGTTTTCTGGAAATCATCATATATTCTACTCGATGAACAAGATTGACCCCACCTTTTACAAAAGTGCTGCACTCTGTTTTAATTTCATATTTATATGCTGATTCACTGGGATATTGGTGCAGTTAAAGATAATTTTAACTTAATGTACAATACTGTCATGTAATTTTCCTTCCGTAAAGTGTCGTCCTATCTGCGACGACGACGACGACACGCTCTGACATCCTCTCCATGCTGTCAAGTTGCGCCCACGGGTACATTTTTACAACTTACTTTGTAACAATCTGCCACACAGTAGAGTCAATTTCATCTATTTAATTTAGGATATTTAATTCGTGATTGTGTCATCGACGCGCCTCAGAGGGCCAATTCTCCAAAATGGTTTCTCTCCACTAGCCAACCCTCACGCCCCAGGATGGGTGCATGGAAAATTAACAACTACGACGACTGTGATCATTTGTTTTCTGACAAAGCGTCTTAAATATGCGGTCAATAAGTAACCACCACCCGACTCACACGTCACTTTCTACTGTCCAAACGTTTGAACAAAAAAAACCCTTCTTAAAGGCAGGAAACTTGCCGTTTTTAATATTACGCAAATTAGCATGTTACTGGAAAACATACGGACACCCCGACTGGAAAAAAAACGTCAATACAAGAAAGTCAATGGATTTATGGGGTGTCGTTTAAAGTGAAAGTCAGCTTGATGTGTGTTTCAGTACGTGTGTGCGTGTGTATGTATGGTATATGGGGAGTGGTAGCTTAGCGGTTAGCGCGCTGCGCTGTGAACCCGGCCGCTTGGGTTCGATTCCCGCTCATGGCCAACACTAGTGACGATTATCTGAACCAGTCCTCGGCCTCCCCTAGATCGTCTCAGCCTCAAATGAATACCTGGTGCGGTGTGTAGAAACATCGCCACTGGGGAGACAAAGGCGGCCGGACGTGGGACTGGCCACCCACCCCTTTGTGTACCGTGCTGGCCTTCATAGGTGCTCGCTAACAGCACTTGCCCCAACAGTCTGTTAAGGCTACATGGGGGATCTTTGTCTTTGGTACGTGCTGTACTTTGTGCACTTAGCCATACAAATATGTCCATCAGCCTTTGCAAGTGGAAGTGGCTGTTTTCCTCTGGTATTGTGTTTCTGAAAACGAAGCATAATTAGGAACCAATTAAAGTCGTTGATTTGAAACAGGCTTTGCGGAAGCTTTGCCCAAAAGAGTCAGTTTTTCACTTTAAGCCCTGGCTCATGTTTTCACTGCAGGCTTATATGACGCATTGCGTCTCAGAGAGTGGTGGCTACTTAAGTGTAAGTGGCCATCATCTTTGCCGTTTTTCGCCAATTTAATCCATTATCGTCCATCATCATCCACCACGGTCGGTCATCAATCACCGCTGCTGTTTCCATCACTTTCGTTGCCATCAGCGTGATCAAAATTGTCAACACCATCCCATCTAACAGTTACACTGCTCACGCAGAATTTACATTTTCATCCAACATCAATGTGAGTGATGTCACCATGCTTCCTTCCTTCCTTCCTCATGGAGCCTGCAAACTGTTACACAGTGGACACCCGCCCTCCAAGCTCTGCTCTTTCATTCTGCCACGCCATCTGGCTTCAAGTATTCCCCTCGATTTCCGACCTCTGAGTGCCACTCCAATGCCTGTCCCGGTAACCTGCACTCCTTTGCGCTGCACATGCGCCCGACCCATTCCGCCCCGCTCTTCCTGATTAAGTTGGCCATGCATCTTTGCCATTTTCTACTTCAGAGCCACCCGGTTTCGCGATTCCTGCCATGAAATTAACGGCGTCGTGCACAAGTGCGTGCGGCGCATTCAAAAGCAAGACGTGAAACTTCGGATTCCCTCGTTAGTTTCTCATTCTGCCCCCATTATAGTGGAAGGCACTTCATTTTTGCCACGTGCACCTATGTCCTAAGGTTTCTAGCTTTTGACCAGTTCCTTATTGAGTCTCTGCATGTGCAAAGAAGACCAGTGGAACGCCCATGTATCTGAAGGGTTACGCGCTCAAGGTCCACACGGACAGGTCAGGAACCCGTTTGCCGGACTGACATCTATTGGTAACTCGGAGCCCATCTCACTATATCCAGTGGTGGAACTTCCACATCCCATGGCACGGACAATTTTCACCAAATTACACTCCCCCCAACCACCGCCCCCCCCCCCCCCCCAAGTGGCACAGCCTCAACAGGTCTTGCTCAATTTTTCCGACCCCAGAAGAGGTCCGGCTTTGACCATGAAACTGAATGTACACATTTGATTATCCTTCATTGCGTGTCAAGTCACGAGCGTCTCTAACACTTAAAATGCGTAAATTACATTTAGCGTCGATTTTCACACGTCGGGACCAACAACCTTGACACGGTAATGCGATGTTGTGGGTTTGGTTGTTGCTCACCACTCTCTGCCAAATGAGCAGCTTCCAGAGCAGTGATTCCTGCCCCAAAGCTCCCAATACAGCCACGGGGCTTTGGAGATTTACTAATAGCCATGGCTAATGAAAATAATGGGCAGTTACCAAATGCTATCAACCAAATTTTACTTCTGAAACAAACAAACAATTCTTAATGTTTATTTCGTGTATATATGTGTGTGTGTGTGGATTACAGTACTTATCTTATATTCATGTTTTCCATGGGAATTGTTGGTTACGTGACTTTCATTTAGTAAAATGCAAGCAGGGGATTCGGGGCCTGGCGTTGTGATACATTTAGCCTGCACTGCGGTTTGACCGGGCTCTACGCTACAATAACCAGCAGCAATAATGATTGTGATTGTGAGGATTTATAATCGTGGTGATACTATTTGACTGACGCGTGTACCCCGAGAAATACTAGGCACTTATGTGGCATATTGACTTTTGTTAAATGTAAACGGGCTTGGTCAGGAGATGTTGATAGAAGGGATGATGGTCAGTGGTCGAGAGTAACGACATAACTGCAGCCAAAGGAGGGCTCATGCCTGAGAGGTATGGCCACCATGGAAATAGTGCAGTGATGAAATCAACTTGTGAGGAGGCGCTGCATCGATTGTTGTTCCTGAAATCCACGGTGATGCCTTCATGCAGCAGTTGATAGATTATGGCTGATGATGATCATCATTGTTATCATTGTCGCCCATCTCTTGTGGGTTTGAGAAAGAACAAGATGGCAGTGAGGCCTACACCACAACGTGGCAAACTTCGCCTCTCCACGGCTGTTTACAGCATCACAACATCAGGCCCCATTTCGGTAAACCTAGAAGGGGAGCAGGCGAGGTTCAGCGTTCAATGCCACGGAACAATCCCCGCTCAACGTAAGTGGGAGAGACTCCACCACATACTCTTTGGTTCTTTCGGTAAAGTCACGTAGGTATAAAATAAAATAGATCACGACGTTTTGGGCGCAACACAAGCGTCCGTCATCAGGTGGGAAAGCGTGGCTCTGCTGCTGATGCAGACTGTTTTAAAAACCTTTATTTTATTTTATACCTACGTGACTTTACCGAGATAAACAAAGAGTATGGATTCCTGCAGTCACGAAAGCTTCAAATCAAGATCCCACCACATAATCACTCCCATTGTGGTATACAGCTTTATATATGCCGCACACAGTATCACTGACAAGGCAACCTCCAACATGAGTTCTCGCGGCTCTTTAACGTGACACTGTGACGACTGGTCGCTGCTTAGGTAATGGTGCTGCAGGCACACGTCGTGGATGGATGCTGTAGGACCGCGTGCCACTCGCGTCCGGCGTTTACCCTTTCGCCGACGGCCGTGTCCATCTGACTGTCAGACCGACTTTGTGAAACGTTTCCGCTGGGGCTCGATTGAAATCCTTCTTGTGCGTGTCCTCTGTCGTGTGCGTCTCTCTCTTGTGGGGAGCGGTGGTGTAGCGGTTAGCGCGTGTCGCCCTACGAACCCCGCGACCCGAGTTCATGGCCAACGCTGGTGACGAATATTTGAACCGGTCATTGGCCTCCTCTCGGTCGACACAGCCGCAATTGAGTACCTGGTGCGGTGCGTAAACATCGCCACTGGTGAGATAAAGCGGGCTGAGCGTGGTGCTGGCCACCCACCCCCACGTGTGCTGTTCCGGCCTTCATAGGTGCTTGCTAACAGCACTTGCCCCAACAGTCTGTTAAAGGCTATATGGGGAATCTTTGTCTTTGTCTATCTGTCTGGCAGAAATGTGCCCTGTGTTCATTTGTATTTTGTTTTGCTTTGTTTTTATGTTGTTGTTTTAGTTGCTGTTGACGGTTTATTCATAAGGATGTTTTTTTTTCGAAATATATGCAATAATGATGCACTTACTTAAATGCTGCCGCTTATTAATCATGTTGATAGTACTGTGCATAGTTCTCACAAGGAATGTCGAGTTCATACAGTAGCGCTTTCAGTTGACATGCACATACATCATTGTGTCTTTTCTGAAGTCATCATTTTAAGTCTGAACGGTTTGCTATGCTTGATGTAGATTGTTAAGAGTAAAGACAAATCTCATTGCTCCTTGTTATGGGATTGTGGAATTTCCACCACAAGCTCAGGGCCACCTACAGAGGTGAGTTTCTATTGACAATTTGTTTATTTTAGGTTAGATATAATGTAAAAAATGTTTAACGATAACCCTCCACCACTGAACAGGACCAAACAGATCGAGCTGGCAGGTGGTTATAGTTGTTGAACATTTAGTTTAAACCTAAACTAAAACTACTTTCGTTTTACCAGGTAAGGCCCACTGTAACGTTAGCATATAATTTGCAAGCAATTTACATGAATCAGAAATAATTAGTTTTCCATGCACAGTTCAATGCATGTATCGTAGGCGAAAGGATGCTATATGTTTAACACTCATACTTCACCTATTTTATGTTTTACAAGGTAAGGCCCACTGAGTAACATAACTCTTTTTCAGAAACGACCTGGCCACAAATGACAGCTCACCAAAGTGGCTTAAACACGTGGAAATGCATAGCAGCCAAATACTCCAAACGCATGTTGCTAAACATGCAGGGAAAAACCGACCATGGGGAGGACATGCAAACTCCAAATATACAGCAGGCGTCAAGGGTCGGGATCGAACCCACGACCTCCTGTATACCAGGCGAGGTGGTTACCATTACGCCACCGTGGCACCTATACCTCTGCATGGTCTTACCCAACATAAATTGTGAATAAATATTTGCAGCGAAAGCCTTGTGTTTAACATTAGTGGTGAGTGCCATTCCATTGTTTGTTTGAGCAAGGGAGACACATTGACCTGTGTTTTAAGCATCATTTGTAGAGGGTTGCACACTTTGGTTGTCGAGTTTAATGACTTAAAACATATTTCCCCATTAGAGAGACAGAGCTAGCTTGGGCATGGTACTGACCCATACCACCCCATTTTGTGTCAAGTTGGCCTCATTAGGTGTTGTCTGTGATAACAAACACTTGAAATTGTAATGGTTAAATAGTGGAATCTCATGTGGCAAATACGATCCATTTGCGGTGACATTTAAAAAAGGACACACTTAGTCGTTTCAAGAGACTAGTGGATATTTATACTTATTTACGAGTTCGCAAAGTATTGTCCTAGCATCAAAGGTTAAGCAGCCTTGAAACTGTGTTTTATAACAAACAAAAAAAACCCACTCACAGCTGATAACACGATCTTACATGGCCACACACGCCCTCAGGAAAATTCCTCCCTCTCTTGAACTGCACGAAATAAGATGCACACCCCAACATTATATCACCAGAGACGTATGCATTTGTCTTCTATGATTTAATATAAATTTTTTTTATATTAACAGTGACATGCAATAACAGCTTCTATTTTCCACCAAAAGTGAACTCAAAAAATGTGAATCAATTTTAAATTAATGTCAATGTTCGTGTACATTGGGAGTCTGGGATATCTCACAACTGAACTACGGGTTTTTTTTCTCTGTCATTTTGTAGGAAAATCGCTCATCTAGTAAAATATTATTAATATTATATTAATATCGAAGGACTTCCCCATCCTCATCATTCATTGTCATTATTTTGGGCTTGATAAATACAACACCAACCCTGACTATGGCTTGGACACTGGAAGGCAACCGTGGGGAGACTTTTCATTGAGCCGTTAGTCCCTGCAATGTGCATGTGCAATTCCACCGCTGGTCCAGGAAACCAGCAACACAGATAAGAATGAACCAATGCTCACAATGAGCATTGGGATGGTTTGATTTATTTTTGCAATGTAAACGAAGCATAAGCTAAGCCTGGAAAGTGCATTTATTTCCGAACGTGTTTTCATGCGAGCGAATTCTTAAGTAATGACACTCTGGCAATTGTCAAGTTCACAAATAAACCACAGCTGTACTTGACAAATAATTAAAAGAAAAAAAAATATCCCAAAGGTCGGGCTTCATACAAGACGAAAAGCCAGATAAATACAGCTTGCATACTCCTCACAAATACATTTCGATTCCAAATTGAGCTTTGCTTGAAAGTCTGACACACTCAGATGCCTTGACAAACATGGCTACTGCATCTGTGCTCACACATGTTGCATTTGAACGTTTTCACCATTTTAAAATAAAAGGACTCCCCTACACAAATAAATGTGCCACTTATGGTTTCAACGAGTTATGTGGATGACCCCTTGGAATGTTTGAACCCACAGCAAAACGCGTATCTCTGTTATGTTATCTGGTCCTTTCATGAGTAAAGATGAAATGGAAAACAACTTCTGTCATGTCTATCTCTTTATCAGGCCCTCTCTAAACCATCTCCATTCTAATGTAAAAAACCCAGGTCACTAATTCCATCCTACTCTTTTCAAAGACCAGTCCTGCCATCATTCTCCATGTCCTCCGTTTGTACCTTTTTTGAACCAAATCGATATAATTTCTGTAAAACTCTGACCAGAACAGCACACGTCACACTAATTGAGGCCTGCCAGGAGACCTGTAAAGTGTCACCACCACTTCCTTTGACTTACATTCAATATTTCTGCAAATGCACACAAGAATGGCATTATCTTTGCCAGCAGCTGCTGCGTGTGCACTGTGTATTCTCAGTCTGATTCCAGGGTTGGCATTTTGCCCGGATTGTCGCTCAAGGGAATGATAAATATAATGCACGCTAACTTAGCACTGCTCTGTGGCTCTCCACTCAGGCGAGCTACTGGTGAAGGTGATTGCTACATAGTGCTTACCATGCAGTCGTCTGTGAGATACGATGTGTCATTCATTCTAGTCATCCACATTGTCCAGGTGGGTTAGACTTTTAGACTTACAGGTGGAACATTCAGCTCTTCCACCACCACCCCCCCCCATCATCTTCAAACCCCCTCATGACAGTTCCATTTGCCAATATGTAAGGTGAGCATATCATTTGCAAGCAATTTACATGAATCAGAAATAATCAGTTTTTCATGCACAGTTCATAGCATGTATCGAAGGCGTAAGGATCAAATTCAACGCATCGCTCAATGTGTAACACTCATATTTTACCTTTTTATTTTTTACAAGGTAAGGCCCACTGAGCTGTATAGCTCTTTTTCAGAAGCGACCTGGCCACAAATGATAGCTCAACGAAGTGGCTTATCATGTGGAAATGTATAGCAGCCAAATACTCTAAACGCACGTTTCTAAATGGACCCGGATAAAAATCCACGTGACCATGGGGAGCGAGAACACGCAAACTCCAGATATACAGCAGGCGTCAGGGTGGGATTCGAACCCACGACCTCTTGCATACCAGGCGAGGTAATTAACATCTCGCCACCTGACCCCGATAACAAGTTGTCTCATTCACCCGTGGCATTGCCAGATGAGGAGAGGTGCAATGGGTTTCTGGATTTGAAACTTGCGGCTCTGGGTTACTGAGTCGAAGTAATTTATCTCTACACCACAGTTTCATGCATTTAGGTCACTTGCTTGACATCATTCACGTAACAAAACTGTTCTCAGTTCTCTCTATAGAGTTGTCATCCATGGTAATAAGTTTTCCTCCCCAAGGTCATTTGTATTATAATGACTGCTATTTTATATATTTTGTTCTCAAATGCACATGTTGCTCTTGAATTCAATGTCCTTGCTTTGTTAAGTTGAGGGCCCATTGGCATTGTCACTTCTGTAAGGAAATGTAGCATGGCAAACTCTATAATTTACCAATTATTATTTAATTCTCTTTTGTGTGGTGTTCAGCTTTTGTCGAACTGTGTTTTCATTGTTGGCAATCAAGTTTGGAACAAATACGATAGTCCAAAATATATTCCATTCATATATTCCATTCAACTATTGTACAGATCTAACTATAACCGTTCTCAGAACTGCGTGTTGAATGCAACGGTGGTCAAATCTAAACCGAGGCCTGCTGCAGGTCATCAAACCCACGCAGAGAAAACAGCGAGAGTAGAGAGAGAGTGGGAAAGCACTCATCGTCCCAGCGGACGTGCCCTTGGGCGAGGGGGAAAAAGGGCCACTCCACACCATCTCGTGACCACTCTTAGCTGACGAACCACCGCAAACAGTGATTGCAAATGTTTGCATATCCTATCTGAGTTGGCCAGGCTTTGGGTAAAGGTGTGACCTGGAATACTAGGAAGACCAAAAACCGTATACATTTGCCAGTGTGATTAAATAAATGAATGTGTACATATTAGGGGTTGGCACATTTCCCACAGACCAAACCCAGATTAAATATTTCTCAGTCAGCCTTGTTCCGTCAAAGCTGTTGCAATACACTTTGATAAGGTTCAACACAATGCCACCAGATCTCGGTACAGATCAATCGCTGCCACCCGAACAGAATCAAATCCCGGTCTGTTGGGGACTGTTGCCATCAAACGCACACAGGTGGCAAACCGAATGTGTCTCACGATGCATCAAAACAACAATGCATACTTATACAACTCATTGGTCTGTTAGTATTGTTATTAGGATTGTATTTATTCATAATAAAATGATTAACTAGATTTTGAATTGCGTGTGTGTTTTTTTGACATTTTTCACTTTGAAGGTTCTTTGACAAAGTAATCTCAATGTATATATTTAAGCGTTTTCTATTTTACTTCAATTTGTAAACGTATTCAAATACAATTGTGAGGACACACACTCGTGTAAGTGCATCTTTCTACATCAACAGAATAACAGTGAATACATGAGGACAACCACTTTCAAATGTACACTACTTACAGAATGCATCAAGCAGCATGCGAACACCGTTGTTTATATCAACAATATAATTGTTGATATGAAACCCCATGCCTGTAAATTATCACGGGTCTCAGTAGTTAAGGATTTAATCGAGGTAAACAAACTTCAGCTGCACGTTATGGGCCAAATGAAATGATTAATTTCCCATGGAACACATGACACTGCTTCGCACCGAAACACTGTTCTGTCCCTTTAGGACAGTCACGACCGCGGCTGCGCGTTCATAATCACCCACAGTAAGTGTTCTCAACGGAGCAATTAATGAAAACATTTTTATTTGGGCGGCGACGGCGGACGGGGAGCAACCACGTGAATACGGAGAGTGTCATCATGCCCCAGACCCAACATCGTAGTCCACGCTGGCAGGCGCGAGTCAGAAATGTTACAATAGTGCCGGGGAGCAGTGGGTCCGCTTTCACCCGCCCCCTGCCCGCCCGGGCCCACCACCCCTTCCCGGTTTGTCAATGCCACCACGGTCGCCTTCGCAGGCTCTCACACTCATCTGCCGGATCGGGGTGACCTCTGTTGGTATCGCACGCTTTGTAGCCCCCCCCACCCACCAGACCCCCCCCACTCACCGACACACAACTCCCCTTTTTTCTCCAGCTCCCATCTCATCCATTTTTTCAAATCAATCCCTGACCCAGATAATCCCAAGTACCGCCCCATCAGAATTGGGAGGGCGGGATGCCTCGAGGTGGCTCGGGCCAGAGGGCCATTGGGATTACCAAAAGAGGATTAATATTGTCCCCTGCTTTTCCAGGACCTGGCTGGATGGGCCAGAATCAGATACCGCTGTCCGCCCCCCCCCCCGTTCCTCTATTTCGTTCTGCTAACTCTCTCCGTGGGAGCTGGCGTGAGCCAGGAAAGCTGATCTGTGCTCTAAAATGTAATAACCGTTAACCTTTTCGACTGGTGGAGTAAGACCGGGTTAATCTCGCTATCCGCCAGGATTATGAGTCAAAAAAACAGGTTTCGAGACAAAGCAAAATATTTTGGAAGGGTTGGCTTTTTCTTGCTAAGGCCGTGATGACCGGTGGTTAGATACCAATACAAACGTAGGTTGCATCAGTTATAGCCAAACGCGACACATATGCAAGTCCCAATTTTATCATGGATTTATATTTGGGACGAGTGCTGTTTGTGAGCACCTATTGAGTCTGGCAGAGCACATCAATTGTTCGCATGGCCTACACTACACCTTTGTTGCTTCAGAGCTGTTGATGATGAACCGCTCTTGAGGAACGAATATTCAGGCTGAGTCTACCCAGGGGACACTCTGGCCAGGCTAAGAGGATGAGTGCTACTGGTGTTCTTGGCCAGGAATCGAACCTATGTTGCTGTATTTGCAGTACAGTTGGGGTGAAATAATAAAATTACACCACACCCACAAAACAAAGACAAAGATCCCCCCCTCATAGCCTTAACATACGTTTTGGGAAAGCGTTCATAGCGAACGCCTATGAAGGCTGGAAGGGCACACAAGGGGGTGGGTGGCCAGCACCACGCCCAACTGCCTTTGTCTTTCCAGTGGCGATGTTTACACATTTGAGGCTGCGTCAGCTTAAGGGAGGCCCAGGACCGGTTCAGATAATCATCACTAGTGTTGAGCAGGAATTAAACTTGGGTCGCCGGGTTCTACAGCACATCACGCTTACAACAAAGACGCATATGCCACGTGCATGCACACATACACAGTACACACACAGAGGCAGACACGTGACATATGCATGCAGTTGCAGGTCTAGATCTGTTTTCAATTCAGGTTCAAAATCACTAAAACCTTCCCTGGTTTCCACAACCCAAAAAATATGCCAGGGATCAGTTGAGCCTATTTTTAGAGATACACTTTGCAATACTGTCCATCAGAAACTTTGCTCATGCTTGTGATATGGTGTTGAATTGTCCATTATTAAACGTGTGGTATTTTTACAGAAAGTCAACATGTTTTTGGAAAGCCATGCTGGAACAATTGATGACGTAAAGGTTCTTTTTATTTTAAGGTGGGGAAAAAAAACATTGCCTCTTTGATCTAATCCATTGCATATGCATGACGCAATTGTATGTCTTTATATATGTTTCCTTGTGCAATTCAAATGTTCTTAAAGGATGTTCTTTGGAAAATATATTTGGGCATTGTGAAATAGTGACCGAAAGAAATGTGACATTACCGATCTCAGTATTGAAAAAATATTTTTTATAGAAAGAATAAAATTTAGCAAGCATAAAATATATTCAGTGTTTACCCGTACAGTATAAAAATAGCATCACATCTCCTGTATGCATACATTTCATTTTCGACCTGTGTATATGCAGTGTATAAATTGGTCTGTCAATGTTGATGCAAAGCATTCACAATGTCCCGTGCACAATAACCAAAAAGCTGATCAAAAATAATAATCGGAACCATTACCATAAAGTAATGCGTCCTTTTGCTTGTGATTTTTTTCCCCAATTGGTGACCTGTCAGCCCCTTGACCTTTGCTGGCCCAGGCCGCCTCCCCTCATTTCCTGCCACGATTCCTCACACCTGTGTCCTTTCCAGGGCTCGGTGCATTTCCCTGCACTGCACTGTGGCTCATGAGTAGTGTATGTGCCACAACTGGGCCGTATGGCAGCTATGTGTGTTGAACTTCTTTCGCACAGTACATTACAAACCGCGCTCATCGGTGGTGCAGAGGAAGGACAGCAAATTAAACGCAAACAGCAGTTGTAAAAAAAATAGTTTTCAATGTAGATGTAAAATGTCATTGCTCCAATAGCTTCCTAATATCGGAAGGAAGAGCGTTCCAGACGGCCGCAGAGGTGCATCTGAAAGCGCGCAATACCATGCACTACACCAATACTATTGCACTAGATCCTGTATTACAACTGGACCAGTGGACTTCCGTACACTAGACGAATTAACAAGCGCTTGTTTTATGAATCTATCCGTGCACTACCAGATGCTACCTCCAGCAGTACCATTCCACCCCTGATGTTCTCCACAAGAGGCCAATCAGGGCCGGATTAAAATTGTGTAGGCCCCTGGGCTGCGGGTACTGTGAGGCCCCCAGTAATATTTTCAAAAGGAAAACAAAGTTAAAGAAAATATTTTTTTTTTACAAGGCTAACAACAAATAAAATTCAGCATTCACAAATGAAATAACTTTTCACTTCATCTCTGGAGGCCCCTACAGCTGGCGAAGGCCCCTGGGCTGCGGCTCCTAAAGCCCCCACGCCTTGATCCGGCCCTGGGCCCAATGCACTTCCCTGCAATACTCTAAGGCTCACGATACCACCACCATGCACTTCAATCAGGTGAAGTGGCCTACCCTGTACTGTACCAGGATCCTGCCCTGCGTGGGCTTTCGCGGTTGCGTTGCATAGGTCGCCATTTTTGTATTTCCAAGGAGTTTGTTACCGGGCACAGCCAGCAGCGCTGCACGAGAAGCACTCGCAACTAACCGCTCTGGCAATTTAGTCGGTGAGCGTAAACCACTCTGCAGCGTACCAGGGGGCTCAATTCGCCACCTTACAGACTCGGTAGGTGCACTCGCTGCCTGTGTACTTCACCAGTTCTGCTATGTTCTACACCAGGATCAGCGCACTGCTCTACACTGCACGATTGCACTGCACTCCGGTAGTACGTTATGGCTCAGCGCGCCACTCTTCATGATGCCACACCGGTGCACGGCATTTACTGTGGCAAGGCCACTTTCTGAACGCCTGCAATGTCCCATAAACACTGCTGTCACGGGAACAGGTGATTGTTAACAATTGTTGTTATATACCGTGCTGGATACATTTGATTATGATAAATTTGCGAAGAGGTTGTCCGAATGGAACAATACTGTTATTGTTTTAATATATTAAATTGTATCATGCAGGATATAACTCAATTAGGCCACTTCATGCATATGTAATGCGGGCGTAAACGACCTCCCGGAAGTGACGTCATGGGGGGAGGAGTTACGTTACGTGGGGGAGAGGGTAAGGGTCTATAAGGGGGGTAACCGGAAGCAGTCGGGAGTGATCGGGGACTGGGAAAAGTGAGAGGCCACGCAGGGCGAAGGGTGAGAGAGGGTGGCAAGGTCGCCACACACCCGAGCCACGAGGATCGGCACCGTCGGCCAACGGTGACCGACCCCGGGGCAGGAAGAGCAGCGAGGAGGCTGCAGAGAGCAGCGGGTCTGCAAGGGAGGAGTCGGGCAGCATGGGTCTGCACGACGTGACAGCGGCGGGGCTGCTAGGAGGGAGTTTGGGCTACGTGAGCGACAGCAGCCTGGGGCTGCAGAGTGGAGAGTATATAGGGGAGTACCGTGAGGGAAAAGAGATCGAACCCAAATAAAGGACACAGGTCAGAGAGAAGCGTCCGAGTCTTTTATTACACTGGTGTCAAAGTGTAACGGTATGGCTAATCAACTGAGAAAAAAGAATATTCCGTCTCCGGCATCGGCTTCATCTTCCGACGATGATGACCTTCCTCCTGCGGTGGACCCGACTCCGGCAGAGGAGGAGATCCGTGCTGGGACGAGTGCGGGTCCAGGGGTCCAAGATGTCGCCGCGTCGGCGGACCAGTCTGCACCAAAGGACGCGGATTTGAGATGGAGTCAGATGGCGGAGCAACTTGAAACTCTCAAGAACGTGCTTGCACAGTTGTGTGCGCTCGTTACGCCGAGGACGGCGTCGGAAGGCGATGTTGGTGGTCCGCTGGAGCCCGGGTTGTCTTCAATGTCGACGCCATCAGCCACGCGGCATGAAGACGCCATCTTGGGCGTGGCGCACGACGAAAGGCGGGAAGCCGCCATTTTGGGCCCTCCGCGACGGAAGGCCGCCATCTTGTCGACACCACGCTGCGACGCCATGTTGAACATGCCACCGGAAGAGTCAGCGGCTGGAGGGAACGCGCCAAGGCATCACAGTCGTCACCTAATGACTGTCAAGGAATTCTCCATCGGGGGCAATTGGAGTGCGTTCGCCTGCAGATTTTTGGCAGCGGTGCGCTCGGCGAGGTGGACTGACGCCGAGGCATTAGAAGTTCTTCCGACTCTCCTTGATGATGAGTCCGTTAAATTCTTTCGCTCTATAAAAGCCGCGAAGAAGAAAACATTGCGTGGTGTGTTCGACGAAATGGCAAACGCTTACGAGCCGCCGGATGATGCTCATCGCCGGTTTGTGCAACGACAACGCGCACCCGAGGAGTCTCCGGTGGCGTATAGGGGCGCGGTACTGGAGCTGGCAATGGCCGCATACCCGGAGATGGAGCCTGACCTGTTGGAACCTCTCATCCTGGGGAAGATGTTGGAGTTGTCCCGGGATCTCGGCATTCCCATGCCGGTGTGTGGTCACGAGAAGCTCACATCCCGTGCTGCGGCTAAGTGTCTGGACGCCCAGTTCAACCTGCGCCGGTGGAAGCAGGTTACGGCGTGGACGGGTGGGCCCATCGTCGAAGGGGGAGCCGTGGGTTGGGACCCCAAGAAAGCTGTTTATGTGCCGGACGACAGGAGCCCGCAGGAGCTGTCGGCTGCCGCTGCTCCGTGGCCGGAGCCACGGGCTGCGCCGCCAACACGGCCGCGTCGGGACGGGGCGCCCGCAGCAAGGCGCAACAACATCGACTGCTTCCGCTGCGGGCGTATGGGCCATTATGCCAGGGACTGCTGGGGCCGCGTCCCGGGTCTGCCCCAGCAGGAGGCCTCGACAGCGGCCGCTCCAAGGAAGGATTCGCCAGCACAGGCAAGTCGGTGCGCACCAGACACCCGGCAAGGCTTGACACCTCACTCATCACCGTTGTCATGCGATCCGGGTGTTTTTAATAACGGGAGACCATTGACTGTGCCTTGTCATTCGGTAACGCAGTGGCGTAAGTTGGCTCGGCGGGTCGTCGCGGCCGCTACCGGTTCGTCCACCGTACCTGGGTCGATACAAGGGGTGGACGTACGGATTTTGGTAGATTCCGGAGCGTCCGCGACCATTATTTCGGATGTAATATTCCATCTCTTGAACATCCCACCAGAGGCCGTGAGTCCGGCTTACGCTTCCTGCGTCGCCGCGAACGGGGGTAGCATGGGCATTGTGGGCCAGGTGTATGCTACAATTGCTATCGGGGGAGTGTCGGCCTCGGGAATTGTGTTAATTTCGAGGTCTCTTGCGGTTCCTTGTTTATTAGGGACCGATTTTCTGGCCAAAATGCCCATTCTAATTAGAATTAATGAGAACTGCATTCAATTACCGGAAGGCCGTAAAATTGCCTTTTTGCCGTCGCCCTGGGGGCGACCTGCTCCTGTCACCCAGGTGCAGGCGTTGTCCGAAGTGTCTGTTGATATTCCACTTGGCTCACAGATTCTCATTCCTTTGCGTTATCGGAAGCCTGTACCTGGTCGTCAAGGAGCGATTGGGGTTTTGTTGTCACCGTCCGCCACCATCACGGGTGGATCGGCGCTGGTTGGGGCACAAACTATTGTTAGGCCAGACCAGCAGCCGTTTTTGCAGGTGCTTAACGCGAGTGCCGAAAGCGTGTGTGTGCCGGCGGGTACCGTTGTGGCACATGCCACTACTGCGTTTACAGCTCATGATGATCTGTCCGGCCGGGGGGTTGTTGGAGGTGTTTCGGGGCCCCGAGCTGTGGATGACCGCTGGATTGCTGAATTGTGTGGGGAGAATTCAGCTCTTTCCGGGGAACAGCGTTGTGCGATTCGTAAATTGTTATCGAGCTATTCTGATGTGTTTAGTTCCGATGATTTGGACTTAGGACGCACCTCGTTGCTTTACCATCATATTGACACAGGGGACGCTGCCCCTATTCGGTTGAACTCGCATCGGATGAGTCCGGCCGAGCGAGAGCATGTTCGAGGGGCAGTGGATGACATGTTGGCTGCGGACATAATATCTCCGTCTAACAGCCCATGGGGCGCACTTGTTGTTTTGGTCAAGAAAAAAGATGGCAAATTGCGATTTTGTGTAGACTTTTGTAAATTAAATAAGGTGTCGGTGGCAGATGCGTATCCCCTGCCGCGTATGGACGACTCTCTCGATGCCTTGTCAGGGGCGAAGTTCTTTTCAACGCTAGATCTCTCTTCGGGCTTCTGGCAGCTTCCCCTCGATGAGTCCTCGCGAGAAAAGACTGCTTTCCGTATGCCGCAGGGGTTATTTCAATGTAACTGTCTTCCGATGGGGCTGAATGCGGCCCCTGCCACTTTTCAGAGGTTGATGGAGTTGGTATTAACGGGGTTGCAGTGGGAGACATGTCTTATATATTTGGACGATATTATCGTTTTCAGCCGCACATTTGACGAGCATTTATCGCGGTTGGAGGCCGTGTTCACCAGGATGCGTTCTGCTAATTTGAAATTTAAGCCCAAGAAATGTCACCTGCTGCAACACTCCGTGCGTTATTTGGGGCACATCGTCAGTGCCGACGGGGTGGCCACAGATCCGGACAAAACTGCGTGCGTCCGTGACTGGCCAACCCCTGCCATGGTGGGGGATGTGCGTCGGTTTTTGGGGTTCGCCTCATATTATCGGAGGTTTGTTCCAAATTTTGCTACGATCGCGAGGCCTTTGCATCTCCTGACGGGTAAAGGACACAAATTTGCTTGGGGACCGCCAGAGGAGGCGGCGTTTCGAGGCCTACGCGATCTATTGGCTACGGCACCGACATTGGATTATCCGGATTTTGCGCATCCCTTCATTCTGGATACGGACGCGAGTGACACGGGTATTGGGGCGGTGTTATCTCAGTCCAAAGGTGGTGTAGAACGCGTGGTCGCATATGGTAGCCGGGTTTTGTCTCCCGCTGAAACCCGCTACTGTGTCACTCGCAGGGAACTTTTGGCTATTGTTTTTTTTCTCCGCCAATTTCGACCGTATCTGTACGGTCGTTCGTTTATTGTTCGCACGGATCATGCGGCCTTGCAGTATGCTCTTAAAATGGACCAACCATCCGGCCAGCTGGCGCGATGGTTGGACACGCTGCAAGAATTTTCCTTCCAAATTCACCATCGGAAGGGAGTGCGTCACGCTAATGCGGACGCACTTTCCAGGCTGCCGCAGCGATCCCCTTGCGCATGTGCGTCCGGGACGCATAGGTGTGGCCCGATTCAGCACCCCCCTCCACCTGTCGCGCTGGCAGTCGAAGTGCCGGAAGCTCCACTTGAGCCGGGGCCGGCTGATGCGGGGTCGGCTGATGGGGGACCGGCTGATGGCATTCTACATCTCCCGAGGTCTGTGTGGATTCGGGAACAGATGTTGGATGATTCCTTGGTAACGTTACGTAAGCGGCCTGTCAAGGGGAGTGGGCGACTCTGTGCGGGCGGCGTGCCGGAAACCGCTCTCCGTGATGGCTTGCTGATGTGGAGGGAAGGGATGCAGGAACGCTGGCGTCTGGTTGTACCGGCATCATTGCGGTACGAATTGATTAGGACTCTGCATTGTGACACGCTTTTACATCTGGGGGTGCAGAAGACGCTATTGACGCTGCAGCGAGACTACTATTGGCACGGCATGACGACGGATGTCGTCGGGCACGTTCGCGCGTGTCCCGATTGTACCCGCCGTAAGCCGCCTAAACATCCATATGTGCCGCCGATACAATCCATCCAGGTGTCTCGAGTTAATGAGTTGGTGGCGTTAGATATTTTGGGACCCTTTCCGCCATCCGCTAGGGGAAATAAATATTTGCTGGTAGGGGTGGAGTACCTCTCCCGCTGGCCGGTGGCCTGGCCTTTGCCTGACCAGTCAGCAGCGTCTATCACAGACGCCTTTCTTTTTGGGTATGTTATGGACAAAGGGGCGCCGGAGAGGCTCCTTACAGACCAAGGCCGGAATTTTTCCTCCAAATTGTTGGGGGAGGTGTGTGCGGCGCTGGGTACAAAAAAAATACGGACATCTCCCTACCACCCACAAACGGATGATATGGTGGAACGGCTTAATCGGACCCTGTCCGCCATGTTGTGCCATACGGTTAGTGAAAAACAATACCGGATGACGCCGCATGCGGCTACAGGATATTCGCCGTTTTTTCTAATGTACGGTCGTGAAAACGTACCGCCGATTAATGAACAGTTGGGAACCGAGGCGAGGGGACCTGTCAAGCCTCTTCCTGATTATATTCAGGACACCGTTCGCCGAGTCACTGAGGCGCGGGTGGAGGCTCGCATGGCTACGGCCAAAGCCCAGCCTCGGAACGAGCGGTGTGCGCGACGTTCAAAGGGGGAATGCCCTTGGAAAACGGGGGACCTGGCCTGGCTCCATTGTCCACAGGTGCGGCCAGGTACCTCTCCTAAATTACATAAGCCATGGCAAGGGCCGGTTCGCCTCATCGAGGTTCCCAACCCACAGTCGGCGCGTGTTCGGTTTGGTTCTCGGCGTTGGTTCGTCCATACATCTCGGTTGAAACCATACGTGGCCGCTCGACCGGATGCGTCATCTCCTGAGGTTGCCTTGCCGGGGTCTGTTGCTGCCGACTCGCCCTTGCCTGTGCCTGCTGACTTTGCTAGAGCGCCTGTCGTGCCTTTCACAGACGAGCCGGCCGTGACGCGGCAGGGGAAAGCAGACCCAGCTCGGGGTGCGCCTACCATGG